>NW_021164036.1:0-12883 GCF_004324835.1 Dendronephthya gigantea | reverse complement strand
TATAGGTCCTATAGAGGTGGGAGCAAGCTAGTTTTGTTCAGCGCGCGATTTCACGTCGTTTGAGATCAACTTCCGGTTTGATGACGTCACTTCTGTTTGATGACGTCATTTTCTGTTTTATAACGTCATTTCCGGTTTCTAAAAGGCCATATTCTCGTAAACTATAGGTCCTATGGAGCTGGGACCAAGCTAGTTTGTTCAGCGCGCGATTTTACGTCGTTTGAGATCAACTTCCGGTTTGATGACTTCACTCCGGTTTGATGACGTCATTTTCTGTTTTTATGAACGTCATTTCCCGTTTTCTAAAAGGCCATATCTCGTAAACTATAGGTCCTATGGAGCTGGACCAAGCTAGTTTTTGTTCAGCGCGCGATTTTACGTCGTTTGAGATCAACTTCCGGTTTGATGAACGTCATTTCCGGTTTTTATGACGTCATTTCCGTTTTCTAAAAGGCCATATCTCGTAAACTATAGGTCCTATGGAGCTGGACCAAGCTAGTTTTGTTTAGCGCGCGATTTTACGTCGTTTAGAGATCAACTTCCGTTTGATGAAATAATTTTCTGTTTTATGACGTCATTTCCGTTTTCTAAAAGGCCATATCTCGTAAACTATAGTCCTATGGAGCTGGGAGCAAGCTAGTTTTGTTCAGCGAGCGATTTTACGTCGTTTGAGATCAACTTCCGGTTTGATGACGTTACTTCCGGTTTCATGACGTCTTTTCTGTTTTTATGACGTCATTTATGGTTTTCTAAAAGGCCATATCTCGTAAACTATAGGTCCTATGGAGCTGGGACCAAGCTAGTTTTGTTCAGCGCATGATTTTACGTCGTTTGAGATCAACTTCCGGTTTGATGACGTCACTTCCGGTTTGATGACGTCATTTTCTGTTTTTATGACGTCATTTCCGGTTTTCTAAAAGGCCATATCTCGTAAACTATAGGTCCTATGGAGCTGGGTCCAAGCTAGTTTTGTTCAGCGCGCGATTTTACGTCGTTAGAGATCAACTTCCGGTTTGATGAAATAATTTTCTGTTTTTATGACGTCATTTCCCATTTTCTAAAAGGCCATATCTCGTAAACTATAGGTCCTATGGAGCTGGGACCAAGCTAGTTTTGTTCAGCGAGCGATTTTACGTCGTTTGAGATCAACTTCCGGTTTGATGACGTTACTTCCGGTTTCATGACGTCATTTTCTGTTTTTATGACGTCATTTATGGTTTTCTAAAAGGCCATATCTCGTAAACTATAGGTCCTATGGAGCTGGGACCAAGCTAGTTTTGTTCAGCGTGCGATTTTACGTCGTTTGAGATCAACTTCGGTTTGATGATGTCACTTCCGGTTTGATGACGTCATTTTCTGGGTTTTTATGATGTCATTTCCGGTTTTCTAAAAGGCCATATCTCGTTAACTATAGGTCCTATGGAGCTGGGACCAAGCTAGTTTTGTTCAGCGCGCGATTTTACGTCGTTTGAGATCAACTTCCGGTTTGATGACGTCATTTTCTGTTTTTATGACGTCATTTCCCGTTTTCTAAAAGGCCATATCTCGTAAACTATAGGTCCTATGGAGCTGGGACCAAGCTAGTTTTGTTCAGCGCGCGATTTTACGTCGTTTGAGATCAACTTCCGGTTTTATGACGTCACTTCCGGTTTGATGACGTAATTTTTTTTTATGACGTCATTTCCGGTTTTCTAAAAGGCCATATCTCGTAAACTAAAGGTCCTATGGAGCTGGGACCAAGCTAGTTTTGTTCAGCGCGCGATTTTACGTCGTTTGAGATCAACTTCCGGTTTGATGACGTCACTTCCGGTTTGATGACGTCATTTTTTTGTTTTCATGACGTCATTTCCGGTTTTCTAAAAGGCCATATCTCGTAAACTATAGGTCCTATGAAGCTGGGACCAAGCTAGTTTTGTTCAGCGCTCGATTTTACGTCGTTTGAGATCAACTTCCGGTTTGATGACGTCACTTCCGGCTTTATGACGTCATTTTCCGTTTTTATGACGTCATTTCCGGTTTTCTAAAAGGCCATATCTCGTAAACTATAGGTCCTATGGAGCTGGGACCAAGCTAGTTTTGTTCAGCGCGATTTTACGTCGTTTGAGATCAACTTCCGGTTTGATGACGTTAATTTTCTGTTTTTATGACGTTATTTCCGGTTTTCTAAAAGGCCATATCTCGTAAACTATAGGTCCTATGGAGCTGGGACCAAGCTAGTTTTGTTCAGCGCGCGATTTTACGTCGTTTGAGATCAACTTCAGGTTTGATGACGTCACTTCCGGTTTGATGACGTCATTTTCTGTTTTTATGACGTCATTTTCCGGTTTTCTAAAAGGCCATATCTCGTAAACTATAGGTCCTATGGAGCTGGGACCAAGCTAGTTTTGTTCAGCGGCGATTTTACGTCGTTTGAGATCAACTTCCGGTTTGATGACGTCACTTCCGGTTTGATTACGTCATTTTCTGTTTTTATGACGTCATTTCCGGTTTTCTAAAAGGCCATATCTCGTTAACTATACGTCCTATAGAGCTGGGACCAAGCTAGTTTTTTTCAGCGCGCGATTTTACGTCGTTTGAGATCAACTTCCGGTTTGATGACGTCACTTTTCCGGTTTTACGTCATTTTCCGTTTTTATGACGTCATTTCCGGTTTTTAAAAGGCCATATCTCGTAAACTATAGGTCCTATGGAGCTGGGACCAAGCTTTTTTTGTTCAGCGCGCGATTTTACGTCGTTTGAGATCAACTTCATGTTTGATGACGTCACTTCCAGTTTGATGACGTCATTTTCTGTTTTTATGATATCATTTTCGGTTTTCTAAAAGGCCATATCTCAACTAAAGGTCCTATGGAGCTGGGACCAAGCTAGTTTTGTTCAGCGCGCGATTTTACGTCGTTTGAGATCAACTTCCGGTTTGATGACGTCTCTTCCGGTTTGATGACGTCATTTTCTGTTTTTATGACGTCATTTCCGGTTTTCTAAAAGGCCATATCTCGTAAACTATAGGTCCTATGGAGCTGGGACCAAGCTAGTTTTGTTCAGCGGGCGATTTTACGTCGTTTGAGATCAACTTCCGGTTTGATGACATCACTTCCGGTTTGATGACGTCATTTTCTGTTTTTATGATGTCATTTCCGGTTTTCTAAAAGGCCATATCTCGTTAACTATAGGTCCTATGGAGCTGGGACCAAGCTAGTTTTTTCAGCGCACGATTTTACGTCGTTTGAGATCAACTTCCGGTTTGATGACGTCACTTCCGGTTTGATGACGTCATTTTCTGTTTTTATGATGTCATTTCCGGTTTTCTAAAAGGCCATATCTCGTTAACTATACGTCCTATAGAGCTGGGACCAAGCTAGTTTTGTTCAGCGCACGATTTTACGTCGTTTGAGATCAACTTCCGGTTTGATGACGTCACTTCCGGTTTGATGACGTCATTTTCTGTTTTTATGATGTCATTTCCGGTTTTTCTAAAAGGCCATATCTCGTTAACTATACGTCCTATAGAGCTGGGACCAAGCTAGTTTTTTTCAGCGCACGATTTTACGTCGTTTGAGATCAACTTCCGGTTTGATGACGTCATTTCCGGTTTTTTGACGTCATTTTCCGTTTTTATGACGTCATTTCCGGTTTTCTAAAAGGCCATATCTCGTAAACTATAGGTCCTATGGAGCTGGGACCAAGCTAGTTTTGTTCAGCGCGCGATTTTACGTCGTTTGAGATCAACTTTCGGTTTGATGACGTCACTTAGTTTGATGACATCATTTTCTGTTTTTATGATGTCATTTCCGGTTTTCTAAAAGGCCATATCTCGTAAACTATAGGTCCTATGGAGCTGGGACCAAGCTAGTTTTGTTCAGCGCACGATTTTACGTCGTTTGAGATCAACTTCCGGTTTGATGACATCACTTTCGGTTTGATGACGTCATTTTCTGTTTTTATGACGTCATTTCTAGTTTTCTAAAAGGCCATATCTCGTAAACTATAGGTCCTATGGAGCTGGGACTAAGCTAGTTTTTCAGTGCGCGATTTTACGTCGTTTAGATCATTTCCAATTTGATGACGTCAGTTCCGGTTTGATGACGTCATTTTCTGTTTTTATGACGTCATTTCCGGTTTTCTAAAAGGCCATATCTCGTAAACTATAGGTTCTATGGAGCTGGGACCAAGCTAGTTTTGTTCAGCGTGCGATTTTACGTCGTTTGAGATCAACTTCCGGTTTGATGACGTCACTTCCGGTTTGATGACGTCATTTTCTGTTTTTATGACGTCATTTCAGTTTTCTAATAAGGATATCTCGTAAACTATAGTCCTATGAGCTGGGACCCAGCTAGTTTTGTTCAGCGCGCGATTTTACGTCGTTTGAGATCAACTTCCGGTTTGATGACGTCACTTCCAGTTTGATGACGTCATTTTCTGTTTTTATGACGTCATTTACAGTTTTCTAAAAGGCCATATCTCGTAAACTATAGGTCCTATAGAGCTGGGACCAAGCTAGTTTTGTTCAGCGCGCGATTTCACGTCGTTTGAGATCAACTTCAAAAGGTCATATTTCAACTCAACTAAAGGTCCTATGGAGCTGGGACCAAGCTAGTTTTGTTCAGCGCGTGTATTTACGTAGTTTGAGATCAACTTCCGGTTTGATGACGTCACTTCCAGTTTGATATTGTAATTTTCTGTTTTTTATGACGTCATTTCCCGTTTTCTAAAAGGCCATATCTCGTAAATTATAGGTCCTATGGAGCTTGGACCAAACTAGTTTTGTTCAGCGCACGATTTTACGTCGTTTGAGATCAACTTCCGGTTTGATGACATCACTTTCGGTTTGATGACGTAATTTTCTGTTTTTATGACGTCATATCTAGTTTTCTAATAGGCCATATCTCGTAAACTATAGGTCCTATGGAGCTGGGACCAAGCTAGTTTTTCAGTGCGCGATTTTACGTCGTTTGAGATCATTTTCCAATTTGATGACGTCAGTTCCGGTTTGATGACGCCATTTTCTGTTTTTATGACGTCATTTCCGGTTTTCTAAAAGGCCATATCTCGTAAACTATAGGTTCTATAGAGCTGGGACCAAGCTAGTTTTGTTCAGCGTGCGATTTTACGTCGTTTGAGATCAACTTCCGGTTTGATGACGTCACTTCCGGTTTGATGACTTCATTTTCTGTTTTTATGACGTCATATTCAGTTTTCTAATAGGTTATATCTCGTAAACTATACGTCCTTTTGAGCTGGGACCCAGCTAGTTTTGTTCAGCGCGCGATTTTACGTCGTTTGAGATCAACTTCCGGTTTGATGACGTCACTTCCAGTTTGATGACGTCATTTTCTGTTTTTATGACGTCATTTACAGTTTTCTAAAAGGCCATATCTCGTAAACTATAGGTCCTATAGAGCTGGGACCAAGCTAGTTTTGTTCAGCGCGCGATTTCACGTCGTTTGAGATCAACTTCCGGTTTGATGACGTCACTTTTGGTTTATGACGTCATTTTCCGTTTTTATGACGTCATTTCCGGTTTTCTAAAAGGCCATATCTCGTAAACTATAGGTCCTATGGAGCTGGGACAAGCTAATTTTGTTCAGCAACCGATTTTACGTCGTTAGAGATCAACTTCCGGTTTGATGACGTCATTTTCTGTTTTTATGACGTCATTTCCCGTTTTCTAAAAGGCCATATCTCGTAAACTATAGGTCCTATGGAGCTGGGACCAAGCTAGTTTTGTTCAGCGCGCGATTTTACGTCGTTTGAGATCAACTTCCGGTTTGATGACGTCACTTTCGGTTTGATGACGTCATTTTCTGTTTTTATGACGTCATTTCCGGTTTTCTAAAAGGCCATATCTCGTTAACTATAGGTCCTATGGAGCTGGGACCAAGCTAGTTTTGTTCAGCGCGCGATTTTACGTCGTTTGAGATCAACTTCCGGTTTGATGACGTCACTTCCGGTTTTATCACGTCATTTTCCGCTTTTATGACGTCATTTCCGGTTTTCTAAAAGGCCATATCTCGTAAACTATAGGTCCTATGGAGCTGGGTCCAAGCTAGTTTTGTTCAGCGCGCGATTTTACGTCGTTAGAGATCAACTTCCGGTTTGATGAAATAATTTTCTGTTTTTATGACGTCATTTCCCATTTTCTAAAAGGCCATATCTCGTAAACTATAGGTCCTATGGAGCTGGGACCAAGCTAGTTTTGTTCAGCGAGCGATTTTACGTCGTTTGAGATCAACTTCCGGTTTGATGACGTTACTTCCGGTTTCATGACGTCTTTTCTGTTTTTATGACGTCATTTATGGTTTTCTAAAAGGCCATATCTCGTAAACTATAGGTCCTATGGAGCTGGGACCAAGCTAGTTTTGTTCAGCGCCCGATTTTACGTCGTTTGAGATCAACTTCCGGTTTGATGACGTCACTTCCGGTTTGATGACGTCATTTTCTGTTTTAATGACGTCATTTCCGTTTTCTAAATAGCCATATCTCGTAAACTATAGGTCCTATGGAGCTGGGACCAAGCTAGTTTTTCAGGCGCGATTTTACGTCGTTTGAGATCATTCCGGTTTGATGACGTCATTCCGGTTTGATGACGTCATTTTCTGTTTTTATGACGTCATTTCCGGTTTTCTAAAAGGCCATATCTCGTAAACTATAGGTCCTATGGAGCTGGGACCAAGCTAGTTTTGTTCAGCGCGCGATTTTACGTCGTTTGAGATCAACTTCCGGTTTGATGACGTCACTTCCGGTTTGATGACGTCATTTTCTGTTTTTATGACGTCATTTCCGGTTTTCTAAAAGGCCATATCTCGTAAACTATAGGTCCTTTGGAGCTGGGACCAAGCTAGTTTTGTTCAGCGCGCGATTTTACGTCGTTTGAGATCAACTTCCGGTTTGATGACGTCACTTCCGTTTGATGACGTCATTTTCTCTTTTTATGACGTCATTTCCGGTTTTCTAAAAGGCCATATCTCGTAAACTATAGGTCCTATGGAGCTGGGACCAAGCTAGTTTTGTTCAGCGCCGATTTTACGTCGTTTGAGATCAACTTCCGGTTTGATGACGTCACTTCCGGTTGATTTATGACGTCATTTCTGTTTTTATGACGTCATTTCCGGTTTTCTAAAAGGCCATATCTCGTAAACTATAGGTCCTATGGAGCTGGGACCAAGCTAGTTTTGTTCAGCGCGCGATTTTACGTCGTTTGAGATCAACTTTCGGTTTGATGACGTCATTTTCTGTTTTTATGACGTCATTTCCGGTTTTCTAAAAGGCCATATCTCGTAAACTATAGGTCCTATGGAGCTGGGACCAAGCTAGTTTTGTTCAGCGCGCGATTTTACGTCGTTTGAGATCAACTTCCGGTTTGATGACGTCACTTCAGTTTGATGACGTCATTTTCTGTTTTTATGACGTCATTTCCGGTTTTCTAAAAGGCCATATCTCGTAAACTATAGGTCCTATGGAGCTGGGACCAAGCTAGTTTTGTTCAGCGCGCGATTTTACGTCGTTTAAGATCAACTTCCGGTTTGATGACGTCACTTCCGGTTTTACGTCATTTTGTTTTATGACGTCATTTCCGGTTTTCTAAAAGGCCATATCTCGTAAACTATAGGTCCTATGGAGCTGGGACCAAGCTAGTTTTGTTCAGCGCGCGATTTTACGTCGTTTGAGATCAACTTCCGGTTTGATGAACTAATTTTCTGTTTTTATGACGTCATTTCCTTTTCTAAAAGGCCATATCTCGTAAACTATAGGTCCTATGGAGCTGGGACCAAGCTAGTTTTGTTCAGCGAGCGATTTTACGTCGTTTGAGATCAACTTCCGGTTTGATGACGTCACTTCCGGTTTCATGACGTCATTTTCTGTTTTTATGACGTCATTTTTGGTTTTCTAAAAGGCCATATCTCGTAAACTATAGGTCCTATGGAGCTGGGACCAAGCTAGTTTTGTTCAGCGCGCGATTTTACGTCGTTTGAGATCAACTTCCGGTTTGATGACGTCACTTCCGGTTTGATGACGTCATTTTCTGTTTTATGACGTCATTTCCGGTTTTCTAAAAGGCCATATCTCGTAAACTATAGGTCCTATGGAGCTGGGACCAAGCTAGTTTTGTTCAGCGCGCGATTTTACGTCGTTTGAGATCAACTTCCGGTTTGATGACGTCACTTTCCGGTTTATGACGTCATTTTCTGTTTTTATGACGTCATTTCCGGTTTTCTAAAAGGCCATATCTCGTAAACTATAGGTCCTATGGAGCTGGGACCAAGCTAGTTTTGTTCAGCGCGCGATTTTACGTCGTTTGAGATCAACTTCCGGTTTGATGACGTCACTTCCGGTTTGATGACGTCATTTTCTGTTTTTATGACGTCATTTCCGGTTTTCTAAAAGGCCATATCTCGTAAACTATAGGTCCTATGGAGCTGGGACCAAGCTAGTTTTGTTCAGCGCGCGATTTTACGTCGTTTGAGATCAACTTCCTGTTTGATGACTTCACGTCCGGTTTGATGACGTCATTTTCTGTTTTTATGATGTCATTTCCGGTTTTCTAAAAGGCCATATCTCGTTAACTATAGGTCCTATGGAGCTGGGACCAAGCTAGTTTTGTTCAGCGCGCGATTTTACGTCGTTTGAGATCAACTTCTGGTTTGATGACGTCATTTCCGGTTTTATGACGTCATTTCCGTTTTCTAAAAGGCCATATCTCGTAAACTATAGGTCCTATGGAGCTGGAGCCAAGCTAGTTTTGTTCAGCGCGCGATTTTACGTCGTTTGAGATCAACTTCCGTTTGATGACGTAATATTTTCTGTTTTTATGACGTCATTTCCTTTTCTAAAAGGCCATATCTCGTAAACTATAGGTCCTATGGAGCTGGGGCCAAGCTAGTTTTGTTCAGCGCGCGATTTTACGTCGTTTGAGATCAACTTCCGGTTTGATGACGTCACTTCCGGTTTGATGACGTCATTTTCTGTTTTTATGACGTCATTTATGGTTTTCTAAAAGGCCATATCTCGTAAACTATAGGTCCTATGGAGCTGGGACCAAGCTAGTTTTGTTCAGCGCATGATTTTACGTCGTTTGAGATCAACTTCCGGTTTGATGACGTCACTTCTGGTTTGATGACGTCATTTTCGGTTTTTATGACGTCATTTCCGGTTTTCTAAAAGGCCATATCTCGTAAACTATAGGTCCTATGGAGCTGGGTCCAAGCTAGTTTTGTTCAGCGCGCGATTTTACGTCGTTAGAGATCAACTTCCGGTTTGATGAAATAATTTTCTGTTTTTATGAACGTCATTTCCCATTTTCTAAAAGGCCATATCTCGTAAACTATAGGTCCTATGGAGCTGGGAGCAAGCTAGTTTTGTTCAGCGAGCGATTTTACGTCGTTTGAGATCAACTTCCGGTTTGATTACGTTACTTCCGGTTTCATGACGTCTTTTCTGTTTTTATGACGTCATTTATGGTTTTCTAAAAGGCCATATCTCGTAAACTATAGGTCCTATGGAGCTGGGACCAAGCTAGTTTTGTTCAGCGCATGATTTTACGTCGTTTGAGATCAACTTCCGGTTTGATGACGTCACTTCTGGTTTGATGACGTCATTTTCGGTTTTTATGATGTCATTTCCGGTTTTCTAAAAGGCCATATCTCGTTAACTATAGGTCCTATGGAGCTGGGACCAAGCTAGTTTGTTCAGCGCGCGATTTTACGCCGTTAGAGATCAACTTCCGGTTTGATGACGTAATTTTCTGTTTTATGACGTCATTTCCCGTTTTCTAAAAGGCCATATCTCGTAAACTATAGGTCCTATGGAGCTAGGACCAAGCTAGTTTTGTTCAGCGCGCGATTTTACATCGTTTGAGATCAACTTCCGGTTTGATGACGTCACTTCCGGTTTGATGACGTCTTTTTTTGTTTTCATGACGTCATTTCCGGTTTTCTAAAAGGCCATATCTCGTAAACTAAAGGTCCTATGGAGCTGGGACCAAGCTAGTTTTGTTCAGCGCGCGATTTTACATCGTTTAAGATCAACTTCCGGTTTGATGACGTCACTTCCGGTTTGATGACGTCCTTTTTTTGTTTTCATGACGTCATTTCCGGTTTTCTAAAAGGCCATATCTCGTAAACTATAGGTCCTATGAAGCTGGGACCAAGCTAGTTTTGTTCAGCGCTCGATTTTACGTCATTTGAGATCAACTTCCGGTTTGATGACGTCACTTCCGGTTTTATGACGTCATTTTCCGTTTTTATGACGTCATTTCCGGTTTTCTAAAAGGCCATATCTCGTAAACTATAGGTCCTATGGAGCTGGGACCAAGCTAGTTTTGTTCAGCGCAAGATTTTACGTCGTTAGAGATCAACTTCCGGTTTGATGACGTAATTTCTGTTTTTATGACGTATTTCCCGTTTTCTAAAAGGCCATATCTCGTAAACTAGAGGTCCTATGGAGCTGGGACCAAGCTAGTTTTGTTCAGCGCGCGATTTCACGTCGTTGAGATCAACTGCAGGTTTGATGACGTCACTTCCGGTTTGATGACGTCATTTTCTGTTTTTATGACGTCATTTTCGGTTTTCTAAAAGGCCATATCTCGTAAACTATAGGGCCTATGGAGCTGGGACCAAGCTAGTTTTGTTCAGCGGGCGATTTTACGTCGTTTGAGATCAACTTCCGGTTTGATGACGTCACTTCCGGTTTGATAACGTCATTTTCTGTTTTTATGATGTCATTTCCGGTTTTCTAAAAGGCCATATCTCGTTAATATACGTCCTATAGAGCTGGGACCAAGCTAGTTTTTTTCAGCGCGCGATTTTACGTCGTTTGAGATCAACTTCCGGTTTGATGACGTCATTTCCGGTTTTAAAACGTCATTTTCCGTTTTTATGACGTCATTTCCGGTTTTTTAAAAGGCCATATCTCGTAAACTATAGGTCCTTTGGAGCTGGGACCAAGCTTTTTTTGTTCAGCGCGCGATTTTACGTCGTTTGAGATCAACTTTCAGTTTGATGACGTCACTTCCAGTTTGATGACGTCATTTTCTATTTTTATGATGTCATTTCCGGTTTTCTAAAAGGTCATATCTCAACTCAACTAAAGGTCCTATGGAGCTGGGACCAAGCTAGTTTTGTTCAGCGCGCGATTTTACGTCGTTTGAGATCAACTTCCGGTTTGATGACGTCCTTCCGGTTTGATGACGTCATTTTCTGTTTTTATGACGTCATTTCCGGTTTTCTAAAAGGCCATATCTCGTAAACTATAGGTCCTATGGAGCTGGGACCAAGCTAGTTATTTCAGCGGGCGATTTTACGTCGTTTGAGATCAACTTCCGGTTTGATGACATCACTTCCGGTTTGATGACGTCATTTTCTGTTTTTATGATGTCATTTCCGGTTTTCTAAAAGGCCATATCTCGTTAACTATACGTCCTATAGAGCTGGGACCAAGCTAGTTTTTTTAAGCGCACGATTTTACGTCGTTTGAGATCAACTTCCGGTTTGATGACGTCACTTCCGGTTTGATGACGTCATTTTCTGTTTTTATGATGTCATTTCCGGTTTTCTAAAAAGGCCATATCTCGTTAACTATACGTCCTATAGAGCTGGGACCAAGCTAGTTTTGTTCAGCGCACGATTTTACGTCGTTTGAGATCAACTTCCGGTTTGATGACGTCACTTCCGGTTTGATGACGTCATTTTCTGTTTTTATGATGTTTTCCGGTTTTCTAAAAGGCCATATCTCGTTAACTATACGTCCTATAGAGCTGGGACCAAGCTAGTTTTTTTCAGCGCACGATTTTACGTCGTTTGAGATCAACTTCCGGTTTGATGACGTCATTTCCGGTTTTTTGACGTCATTTTCCGTTTTTATGACGTCATTTCCGGTTTTCTAAAAGGCCATATCTCGTAAACTATAGGTCCTATGGAGCTGGGACCAAGCTAGTTTTGTTCAGCGCGCGATTTTACGTCGTTTGAGATCAACTTTCGGTTTGATGACGTCACTTACAGTTTGATGACATCATTTTCTATTTTTATGATGTCATTTCCGGTTTTCTAAAAGGCCATATCTCGTAAACTATAGGTCCTATGGAGCTTGGACCAAACTAGTTTTGTTCAGCGCACGATTTTACGTCGTTTGAGATCAACTTCCGGTTTGATGACATCACTTTCGGTTTGATGACGTCATTTTCTGTTTTTATGACGTCATATCTAGTTTTCTAATAGGCCATATCTCGTAAACTATAGGTCCTATGGAGCTGGGACTAAGCTAGTTTTTCAGTGCGCGATTTTACGTCGTTTAAGATCATTTTCCAATTTGATGACGTCAGTTCCGGTTTGATGACGTCATTTTCTGTTTTTATGACGTCATTTCCGGTTTTCTAAAAGGCCATATCTCGTAAACTATAGGTTCTATAGAGCTGGGACCAAGCTAGTTTTGTTCAGCGTGCGATTTTACGTCGTTTGAGATCAACTTCCGGTTTGATGACGTCACTTCCGGTTTGATGACTTCATTTTCTGTTTTTATGACGTCATATTCAGTTTTCTAATAGGTTATATCTCGTAAACTATACGTCCTTTTGAGCTGGGACCCAGCTAGTTTTGTTCAGCGCGCGATTTTACGTCGTTTGAGATCAACTTCCGGTTTGATGACGTCACTTCCAGTTTGATGACGTCATTTTCTGTTTTTATGACGTCATTTACAGTTTTCTAAAAGGCCATATCTCGTAAACTATAGGTCCTATAGAGCTGGGACCAAGCTAGTTTTGTTCAGCGCGCGATTTCACGTCGTTTGAGATCAACTTCAAAAGGTCATATTTCAACTCAACTAAAGGTCCTATGGAGCTGGGACCAAGCTAGTTTTGTTCAGCGCGTGTATTTACGTAGTTTGAGATCAACTT
>NW_021164035.1:0-12856 GCF_004324835.1 Dendronephthya gigantea | reverse complement strand
ACGCCTCTTCAACAGTTAACACTTATGTATCTGCACTTGGTTATACTCATCGCATGTCCGATCTACCGGATCCAACGAGAGTTTTCTACGTAACGCAAATCTTAAAGGGGTATGGTAAGAAAGGCTTCCGCTTAGATAGTAGGTTGCCTATAACTTTACCAATTCTCAATCGTCTTATTGAGGCTGCGCCTCATATTGCTGGGTCACCGTACCAAATATGTCAATTCCGGGCAATGTGCTCTTTAGCATTTTTCGCGTTCCTGAGAATTGGAGAAATAACTAAGAAGTCAAATAACCAACCCCTTCAATTGCGACAACTCTCCAAAATATCTCCCGATGATGGCCGGGTTGCAGGCATAAGGTTGACTTTCGAGGACTTCAAGCACAATTATAACAGTAGACCTTTTAGTTTGGAAATTTACAGGCAAACGGCATGCTGTCCTGTTCGCTTATTAGAGGAGTACATGATTTTGCGAGGTACCCAGCCCGGAGCTATTTTTCTATCACAACTGGGCATTCCAGTCTCGTGTGACGAGTTTGCCAATCTTCTTAAAAAGGCTTTCCGCTTCTGTGGACTCGATACTTCCAAATATAAGTCTCATTCATTTCGAATAGGCGCCGCTTCCCACGCAGCTGAACACGGGCACTCTGATGCCCAAATTCGAACTATGGGGCGTTGGAAATCGAACGCATTCCTCAAATATATACGTTTTTCTTCCCTATCAACATAGTTTGGATGAATTTTCGAGCGTAAAACGTGCGGGGAGTTTTCTGCTCGAATTGTGCAGTTATTTTATTTCTTCCTCAGCTTGCACATGGTCAGCAAGGGCGATCGTTTGCATTCCGGGGGGGGGAAATAAGGTGCTTATAACAGGGTGATGGAGAAGCTTCTTCTGGGCGCGGTAATATTGTGACTCTGCTAAACTAATATCAGTTAAGTGTAGATTATCAGCAACGGCGATAATCTATGCCTTTTAACGGGCTTTGTAAGTGCCTTTTTGCCCATGTTCGTTTATACGGTCGCGCAGACCGCTGATCCTGTATTAATGTATTACGAAACTTTCTGAAACTTTCTGCATGCATCCCTTTCCTGGGGTGGGTCAACTTGCTTTGCTTCGTTGTTTAGGCGGTAATTTGCCTCCACCCTTTTCTGAGCGTAACTATTTGGAATTTTAATGCAATGTATTGATAAATATCTTTTGTTTAACAGAAATAAAGCGGCTAGGAGAACCATTACTCCTAGCCAAAATTATCCCAAAACGGCGTAAAATTTAATGTGTCATTATTGATGCTCAGAAAACTGAGCTGCGGAAAGAGTATGCAAAACTCATGCCTGGCAATATATCTATGCGTAAATAAATCACATTACATAAAACAAAATATTTACGAAGGAAATAAGAAATTTATGTAATGTGATTTTATAAATAGACTATTAAGGCAAGGTGTACCCCCAAGGGGACACGCCTTGCCGACGATAATTAAAAATCTTATATTATGGGCTTTGCGTCCTATCTAAAAGACCGACAGGTAATGGATGGCACGCAATATGGGAAAGGTGGTCAATGGCCAGCAGCAAATCGAAAACTAACAAAGACCGAATACCCTAATCATAAACGGTCAGTTTAAGCGTGACATCGCGAAAGACAGATCTCCTTTAAAGTTGAACCCATCTCCTCCCCAAAGCCTCCGCTAACAATTATATACATTGGACGATTTACCGTAGCTGATATATATAGAGAGAGGAACGTTATATCTCAATTAGTGATGGTCGTAGGCCGTATCTACAGGTGCTGGCGGTAATTTGCCTCCACCCTTTTCTGAGCGTAACTATTTGGAATTTTAATGCAATGTATTAATAAATATCGTTTTGTTTAACAGAAATAAAGCGGCTAGGAGAACCATTACTCCTAGCCAAAATTATCCCAAAACGGCGTAAAATTTAATGTGTCATTATTGATGCTCAGAAAACTGAGCTGCGGAAAGAGTATGCAAAACTCATGCCTGGCAATATATCTATGCGTAAATAAATCACATTACATAAAACAAAATATTTACGAAGGAAATAAGAAATTTATGTAATGTGATTTTATAAATAGACTATTAAGGCAAGGTGTACCCCCAAGGGGACACGCCTTGCCGACGATAATTAAAAATCTTATATTATGGGCTTTGCGTCCTATCTAAAAGACCGACAGGTAATGGATGGCACGCAATATGGGAAAGGTGGTCAATGGCCGGCAGCAAATCGAAAACTAACAAAGACCGAATACCCTAATCATAAACGGTCAGTTTAAGCGTGACATCGCGAAAGACAGATCTCCTTTAAAGTTGAACCCACCTCCTCCCCAAAGCCTCCGCTAACAATTATATACATTGGACGATTTACCGTAGCTGATATATATAGAGAGAGGAACGTTATATCTCAATTAGTGATGGTCGTAGGCCGTATCTACAGGTGCTGGCGGTAATTTGCCTCCACCCTTTTCTGAGCGTAACTATTTGGAATTTTAATGCAATGTATTAATAAATATCGTTTTGTTTAACAGAAATAAAGCGGCTACGAGAACCATTACTCCTAGCCAAAATTATCCCAAAACGGCGTAAAATTTAATGTGTCATTATTGATGCTCAGAAAACTGAGCTGCGGAAAGGGTATGCAAAATTCATGCCTGGCAATATATCTATGCGTAAATAAATCACATTACATAAAGGCCTAGAGTTGGAAGTGGAAGCACTGCATGTTTACGCTTTTCAGTCCCTGTATAATTTATAACCTAATTTCATGTAAATCAAGCCAAATCCATAATACATGCACACAGCAAAATCGTGAGTCTTATTTTAAGAAAAAAAATACAAACAAGTAAAATTGTTCTTGTCAGTATAGTAAGAATATTATTCTTGGCAAGAATCCAGGCAAGAATATTATTCTTACCTGGAATCTCATTTTAAGAAAAACAATTCTTGCAACAAGAATTTTCTAAAGAAAAAATACTCGTTTTAAGTAACACATTGCTTGAAATAAGCAAAATTATTATTGTATATTAAGGAACCTACTCACACAATTCTTACCTAGAATGTTACAAATAAGAAAAAAACTACTTAAAACAAGAATAATTTTACTTATAATAAGTACAAAATTTTTAGACAAAAGAAAACATTTCTAGTAATTAAGTTTATTAGCTGGCTTTGAAACATCACAGATACATTATTCTTATACATTATTTTAGTTCAAAATATTAAAACTACTTATTTAGTGGCCATACTAAATATATAAATGCCATACATTTACATCTGACAGAAATAGTTTTTTCAAAGTACTGCTAGGTTTGTGCAATACCTTGCTCAAATAAACAAGTCTTTCAAGGACTTAATTAAAAATTGCCAATTGGCAAGTTTAGGAAAGTATCCGATAGAGCTCAGATAATGAAATTAAGCCCTTGTATGAACCCAGAATTAGTTGAATAAAAATATTCATGGAAGAAGACAAACACATCTATGCAAACTCACTGCATGTCTTCAATTATTACACATAAGCTAAAGTCATTCATTCCTGAGCAATGTTTCCCTTTGATTATTGACCAGCTGTTCTTAAATTTTGTATATCATGCCAAACATGAAAATATTTATAAGATCACCTGGAGTATTTTTTCCTTGAAAATTAAGTGCTGAAACACTGTGGGTCCAATTAACCATTCGTATAGCAAATTTTCCACTGAATTTCTTGCTCACTACCTCAATCCATGTTCCTAATAAAACAAAAAAGCAAGCATACTTGAGAAATCAGAGTTAAGATAACAAATGTTAAAGAAACTAAGCAGTGCATAATATGTGTGAAATATATGATTGGGGATGCTATGCACAGTTTTGCATGCTCTGACAGATATAAAATTAGGCATAAAGGGTAGTCATCTGGTAAGCTGTCAATGATTTTTCCTTTTATCTATTACATGATAAATAAGTATATAATCAATTGGTCAATAAGTATATAAATACCGGTATATATATTATACATTAAAAACAAAGCCATATGCTTAGGTGAATAATCTAACAGCATTGCACAATTCCTTATAATGCATTACTTACCACAAATATTACTTTCCAATGAGACCTCTTTCATTACAGGTTTAGACATAAACATCACCACTTGTTAATCCACCATCTAAGAATGCATATAAAAAAATTTAAAAGGCAATAAAACAGTTATTTCATCCTAATTCTTAATCAAAACTTATGTATCTCCAGTAACCAAGATTCAGTATATCATGATCTTAAGATTGAGTACAAATGTTTCAGCTAAAATTTGACCATGGTTTTATAGCTAACGTGAATATCACGTACACTTTTTATGGCATAGTGCCTATAGTATAACCACGTTATAATATATTTATATAAACGTCGTTCATTTATCGGGAATGATGAGTATTTAAACTGTGAATATATCTGTTTATTGTTTATAAATACGTTTACTGTTTACGCGGCAAATTCAAAAATAGCTTTCGTCTGTTTGCGCGTATAATTTTAAATCCTTACCTCTTAGAAGACTGAGATTCCCAGCCACTTTTAAAACAATCTGCGCAATCTTCTGCAGGAAATTTTGCGACATAATGTCCAGTAAATCCTATCCACAGTAATCCACAATAATCCACAGTTCTTTCCGCCAGTTGGCAGTTAGCGAAGTTTAAAATATATATTTTCATAAGAAACGAACTACGTCCATTCAGAATGCTTAAATAGGCATTAAAACCTTCATTTCGTCTGCATATGAAACGAAACTTGCGAATCTTTGCTCGGTTATTAAATGTTACTTAGTAAGAATGTAAAAATATTCTTGGTTGTTTGAAATAAATTGGTTGTTTGAAATTAGTATTCTTGGCAAGTGAATTGGCAACAAGCGTTTTTGATTGCCGGTTTTAAGTTAACAATGTTTCTTGCCAAGAATCCACAAAGACGCCTTCCTTGTTTTAAGAATACCAAAATTCTTAGTTAGAATACAAACTAGAACATTTACTTGTTTTAAGAAACGGTTATTCTTGCTTAAAAAAAGTTTACTTATTCAAGTAAAATTCATTCTTGATAAGAATAATTTATCCCCTTTCACTTATTTTGAGCAAAATTTTGCTTAAAATAAGAATTTCTCAAGAACATTATTCTAGGTAAAATTCTCGATTTCGCTGTGCATGTGCATGATTATATAAATACTGTATAACTGTTTGCCTCAGTGAAATTGAAAATTATTGCCGTGTGTGATCACTGATCAGTGTGATTGGGCGCAACCAGTATATCAACAAAACAACGTTTGCATAATTATAAATTAGACGAAACGGTAATTTTCGTAGTTCGGTTACTCTTTGCAATTAGAGTCAAATTGACTCCTTCGAAGAGTAACATTACCTTTTGGTAGAGTAACAAGACTCTATTGTAGAGTCGTTTTGACCCCAGTCGAAACTACCCTTAGAGTTGAAACAACTATATATATATATATATATATATATATATATATATATATATATATATATATATATATATATACAGACTGTACTGAACAACTTTTGGTAAACAAACTTATGCGTATTTTGGTAAACAAACCCGCATTCGATAAACATTGCTAGAGACCAGACTGAAGTGCATCGACGCTGTTCTCGACAATCTGGGTGGTATGTTGCACCATCGAATTGACAATCGTTTGGGGTACCTTGCCTTCCTCTTTGACCTTGATTAACCCAATACATTTGATCGTTGATTACTCTCGACCTCGCAAACAAAGAGGAAAAAATCATCGTCATCGTTTTTACCATTATAAACGTCAAGTTCATCTCCCTCGTTGTTGGCACGTGGATCTCGTTCAACAACTTCCTCTGCTTGAAGTACTTGACTATGCTTGTTGACAAAATGGTTTCGCAGAGAGAAATAGTTCGTGTACGTACGTGGACATTCATTAATGCCACATAGCGCATGGAAATCCCGATCACTCTTGTGAACCCGACCGAGATGATTGATCAACGAGCGAAGAGTTTGACATGTAAAGTTAATGCATAGGTTACAGTGATAGTGCATTCCGGACATCGTCGAAGCTATAGGAGTAATATTGGAGACGTATTTCAGTTCATGTACTGCTCTACTTCAACTAACTGTGGGACTTGTTGACCTTAGATGTTCCCACATATATCTGCAGTAAGAACTTTGGGTGCAAAACACTGAGCTATATTATAATTCCTGGAGGACTGGTTCGTCATTTTTCGGTAACTTCGCCGCCATCTTTTCGAAGCAAAAAACATGGCGGACTTCACCTTTTGCGCAGTGCGCAGTGTTCCTCTGTGCTCATACCGTGTACTTGGTCGAGATGATTTGCTAACCTTGCTAAATTTATACTACCACAGCCAAATACAGGACAGTTCCTACGCGTGCGACGCATATTAAGATGATTGCTCAACAAATTCCTAATCATAATTGGCTCATTTTTCGTGCGTCAGGTATTTTATTAGCCCCGTATTAGCCCCGGAAAAGTCCGGGCTTGTCAACGCAAACTCTTGCTTAAGGAAGACAAAGTCAAACGACCTAAACAAGAAAACAGTGTAGTGCCCGGACAATATGTTTAAAATATTTGTAAAATTGTTCTACTTTATTATATTGTTACAAGCGTTAATCCGTGTCTTAATTTATGCTCCAAGCATCGCGTTGTCCATAACACCAATATATATTTCCCTTAAAAATGCATACATTTTTGCATTCGCCATACCCCCTTTTTCTCCCTTTGAGGAGCTTGGGCCTGAAATATCTCATTGAGCAGATGAGCATCTTTTCATGAACATTTATGAGCATATGCTCATAGGCCCGTTTGGGCCCTATGTGGCCTTATATGGCACTATTAGGCCCGATGGCCCGATTGCTGACTGCGCGTCCTAACCCGCGATTATGGAAAAATATTCCATTAAATATCTATGAGAGCAAGTAAAACAGGAAATCCAGGGAGAACAAGCCAACAGTGTACTAGCCAGTGTACTAGCTCGTTTTTACTCAAACAAGCCACCTATGCGAAACAAAAAATACGGTTACCATATGAACGTCAAAGAATCGCGCGAGTATAGGCGAACATTTGTGTTAAATAACTGTTGACATCACATATGTAAAGACTACATTAACATATGTGACCTTCCACGGGAAAACATACGTTTACGCTATTTCGTTCGTTCAAAAATATCGTTCGTTATCCGTTCGTTTGCCTTCAAACGCTTCAAGCGTTCGTTGAAACGATTTTCGAGATCGTTCATCGTTCGAAATTGCCCGTTCGAACGCTTAGGAAAAATCGTTCGAAAATTGGTCCAAAAGCGTTCAACGGTTTGATTTACCGTTCGTTGAAACGTTTGCCGGAATTTCGTTCAATCGCATTGGATTTGGTTCAACATTCGATTAAACATTTGCAATGTTACAACTTTAGAGAAGAAGCGCAGAATGTGTTACACAGAAATACTCCCAGAAATGTATTCAGTTCCTTAGTAGAAGGCTTGTAAAGGAAACAGTAGGGTTATATCATTTTAGCCTAATCGAATGCTTTTTGCGCTTCATGTTCTGGTTTATGCTTAGCGTGCTCTTATTTCATTAGCGACAAATTTCACGTTATAAGCTTCTTTTAAAAATTTATCGTTTTTGTGCTTCGGTAATGCACTGAATGGTTAGAATTGTGTTTTAATATACTTCTGTAGCTTCTATAAAGCCAAAGTTCACCGCGCGCACAAACAACGTCGCAAGCCATACAGCATACGCATAAGTTGCATAAGTCGGAAGTCTGTAATGTATGTAAACAGACAAAACCAGATTTTAAAATCAGTAAATTGAGGGATTTGCGTGTTACATATTATCGCACTTGTAAATTTATTTACAAAGTGCGATAAATTTAAGCTAATTATTAGCATAGCAGGGTCTCCGTCCGAAGCAGCTACTAAAATGTATTCAAAATAAAGGACCGCATCCTAGGACGAGAATGCGGTTCAGCATTTCAGCTCGTTGTCTTTAATGCAGTCTGACATGCAAATTATACAACAATTGAAATACCCTAGCTAATATTGAAGACATAAATACAGTGACCTAACGCGCGTTCGGTAGGGTTAGGACGAGAACTAAAATAAGGTTCCCCAGTTATTGGGGCCAGAATAGATAACGAAACATCATAGATATGAGCAAAACGTGATCAATGACAAACAGCGAATTAAGGGACCCGGCAGTACCAAGTATATCTCAAGACCCCATCCTCTGTTCGTTATGCCACTGCATGAATATCCAAGCAATTTAAATATGACGCGTGCATCTAGTCTAAAACTGGAGCAGTGCCCCGCTTGCAAAATTGTCTTATTTCCTTAAAAGGGTATATTGTCTCACCAGATCTAAGCCATCTGGCTCGATTGTTGCTGGCATGTTGAAAGGTATCAATTGGCATAAATATAACTTATGGCATAAATATAACTCATGCATTGTAAATGTTTATTTAGACTCTTAATTCACAAAAAAATTACTTCATATATGTTGATATATATGCACATTTCAGCACAATTCACTCCCCATGCATGTAGCTATATTTGGTTGTGATTGATTTCTCTCGACTAGCTCCTCGAATCGGAAACGTGGAACGCGGAAAAGTCTCAAATCGTACAAATCATAGAGACTGTATGAAAGTAATGAAGCTATATCAATGATGTTCATTGTGTGACATTGTTATTACAATAAAAAAACAAGAGTGTCGTACAATGAACATCATAATATTGCTCAGGGAAATTTAGCCTATAGGCTTTGATAATGCACAAAATATCATCTGGTCAACATAATTAGAGCTGTGGCCCGTGTGAAAAATATAACAAAACAGAAATTAGATCTATATTATACCATTTAAGTTTTGTGATATTAAACTACGATAAACCATCAAAGACGCCGTCTACAAATTCCGTGTTTGTGAGATTGAGTTTAGCGCTATGTTTAACCAAGTGCGTGCAGCCTTGCGCACAACTGGCCCAAGCCCAAGGGCAAGTTGCCAAGCTAACGTGTACAAACATTAAGTTTGACCTTCGGATATTTCGCATATAATATTCGCCATACTTCATCAGAAAACGAACATTAGAATTATCTTGCTTGGACAACATATCAGCTGCTTGGGCAACAGGAAAAATTCACTAATTTTGATTTGGGCTCCTTATTAGGAAATTACATTCCGGATATTAAATTGCAATTATGCATGGTCATTGCACCTTGAAGCCTGCCAGCTAGAGCGGCAAAATGAACAAATTTGAAATGGCGCCTATCAACTGTTTATGCGTATATGAGCGCGCGGGTAAAGATCTTTACCAGTAATTCGCAAGACTAAACCAATATTTGCTGGATATTAACATCTATATGGAGAAGTCAAGGCGTTTTACCCCTGCATATAAAGGTATGAGACTATACGAAACATTAGCTATATAAAGGCAAGTCATGACTGGGCATACTTTATTAGGCGCGCTTGCAATTATTCCCTCCCAGCATTGAAATCAGGCTTATCGATGAAACATCAACAGAATTCGTATTACGGTTGGCTCGATTAAAGTTTTTTTTCTTGAGTGTGCTTGCCTGGCTAAACTGTAGCTCTCTATTGATCCATGCATATATCGAAATATGACAGCATCGAAGTAAGATTTCATATAGATGATCATGCAATTGTATATAACAAGACGTTCTCAATTGCATTTTATGTATATATGCTAACGCGAGTAAAAAGTCGGATATAAATGCGCACTGCAATATAATCCTTAGATTACTTGCCATGGCCGGTGGGATCGAGTTGGGCCACGATCATCCAATCATCCGAATAAACATGACATGAAAGGTTGCCAGACCTTAAAATGGCTTGGCTGAGGTTAGAGTAGTTGTTAGCTTGGTGGTTACAATTTAATAGGAGCATTTACTCACATTGAAACAACAATTGTTTGCAAACTTTTCTGACATTGTCAAAAAATATGTGGGTAGATGCTACTTGAAATATAAATAATTAATGATATAAAAAGTTTTCGCAAGACAAAATGGATTGATGCTTGATGCATGCCTTAATCATCTGTCTGGGGAAATCTTGATTAGTTAATTTATTGTAAGCAGGCGGCACAAATTGTGTCACAAGTAGATGTCTCGAAGATGTTAAGGATCGGGTGTTCTTAAAATGGTGAGATAAACTCCCCTGTGCATGCATTTGGCATTGTCGTTTCTATATGGGCGGCAGCATTGCTATAAGCTTTGCAGAAAAAAATTATTTGCACTCTTGTGATTAAAAACTCGGTTTCTATATGGGCCGTGTGCTATTGCTATATGCTTTAGTAAAAATAATGTGCACTTTTGTCTTGCTGCCGGGGTTGAGTATTAAGTTGCTTTGCAGGGCGGATTTTCGGACCTTTAGGATTGCGGATTGCCGCGGTCGTTTGAAATGAAGATTTCGAAAATTATCCCACTAATTATGCGTTCTATTTCTTTAGGTCACTATTGTTAGGCTCATGCAGTTAGCTTAGGCATTTTTACACAGTTAACTATGTAGATGGTCGAATATATGGGGGAATGAATATAGTGACCACCAATAATTAGTTAGATCACAAGTATTAATTAGCGACTTGTTATACTGGTTAAAAATCATAACACATGCATATGTGATCGTATGGTCACAAAATATGTAACTAATATGGCGGCAGAAATAGCGACATTGCAGCTTTAGCTTTGCGAAGAAAATATAGCGATGGTGCATGCAATCGACAAAATAGATTATTGTCAAATTTAAAATATTCTTAAGGTAATGATGCCCTTAGTTGCTAGTGACTTGCTACTGACAGTACTGTGTATAGGCGACATTCCGCGACAAGCTTGACCGCGGCTAAAGCTAGGCTACTGGTGTTGCTGCACGGAACATATTGTGTGCACTAGGTAAATATCCAAGCCTATATTTTAAATATTTTATTACCGCAATGCATTGCTGAAATTGAAATGTGGATTTCATGTGTATAAATGGTGTGGATATTTAATGTAGTATTTATACCAAATAAGTTTTGACAGCATGCAAGCACACGTTACTACGCTGGTTCGCATACAAACGAACTTTGCGTATGCGATATTCTGTATTAATGTTTGGTTATCATCGGTAAACAACTTGATCCTTGCGCTAATTAATTTAATCGTTTGCGCGTCAAAGAGTATAAACAAAAGTGTACAATGGAATCTCTTGTGTTTAGTTTAACATAAAGTATGTATCCAGTAGCTGAAACTCAACCAAACTGAGACGGCAATTTTGTTTACTGTCGGTTTACAGCCGTGTTAATAAAACGGATGCATGCTGTATCGCCTGTATGTCTTTGTTTATATGTCTTTAACCACTCATACATAGAGTTTGTTCGTGGAAAAATTTACAAAACCTGTAACGATGTTGCAAATGAACACGCGCTGAATATTTTGATGGGTATAGTTGCAGATGATGCATTAATTGACATAACGATGATAATATATACTAATAACTGAAGGCTTTCTAACGATTAACCCGAATTTTGATGCAAAACGCCAATGTATATATGTATAAAAGTAAAAATAATGGGATTTAGGTAGTATAGCTAATAATTTTAGTTAAACATTCAAATGAAGGTATAGCTATTTATGTACACACATAGTTGGAACAACACATGTTACTTGTTTGAAAATATTTCCTATTCTTTTAATTAGATAAATTAGTCAATAAATCTTGCGTCAATTATACGCGCAACAGGCGTTCAGACAAATTCGTTAAAACCGTTCATAAACATAAATCGTTCAAACGGCTTCAGATTGAACGTTTATTTATCCGTTCGTATTCTCGACTTTAAACGTTCACATTTTTAGCTGAATTCGTCAAAACGTTTTCTGGGTTCGTTGAAACGTTATTACAGATCGTTCACTACCCGTTCGTTATCCGTTCGTTTTGCCGTTTCAACGAAATATCGTTAACGTACGTTTTCCCGTGGAAGGTCACATATCGTATGGGCGTTATATTCGTATACATATAATAAAAAGATGTGTACGTATACGACGTATAGATTTGCAGTGTTGCAGAGGAATGTTCTAAGGGAACATTTATTCCCCAATGTTTAATCGAATATTTGTCCATATTCGGGTGTTAAGATGCCCATGCAGTCAGCAATCGGCCATCGTGCCTAATAGGGTCATATAAGGCCATATAAGTCCCAAACGGGCCTATGAGCACATGCTCATAAATGCTCATGAGCAGATGCTCATCCGCTCAATGAGATATTTCAGGCCCAAACTCCTCAAAGGGAGGAAAAAGGGGGGTATTGCGAATGCGAAAATGTGTGCATTTTAGAGCGAATCGAAATATATATTGGTGTATGGACAACGCGATGCTTGAAGCATAAATTAAGACACGTATTAACGCTTGTAACAATGTAATTAAGTAGAACAATTTTACAAATATTTTAAACATATTGTCCGGGCACTACACTGTTTTTGTTTAGATCGTTTGACTTTTTCTTCCGTAAGCAAGAGTTTGCATTGAAAAGCCCGGACTTGTCCGGGTTAGGACGCCTAGTCATGCAGCAATCGGGCCATCGGGCCTAATAGTGCCATATAAGGCCATATAGGGCCCAAACGGGCCTAATAAAATACCTGAACGAAAAAAATGAGCCAATTATTATTAGGAATTTGTTGAGCAATCATCTAAATATGCGTCGCACTCGTAGGAGCTGTCCTGTGTTTAGCTGTGGTAGTACAAATTTAGCAAGGTTAGCAAATCATCTCGACCAAGTACACGATATGGGCACAGAGGAACGCAAGAGATGGTTAAAGTGGAGTAAGAAAGGAATATGTGTACCTCGAC
>NW_021164034.1:0-12870 GCF_004324835.1 Dendronephthya gigantea | reverse complement strand
TTATACATACCTTGATCCTACCTAAAGAAAGAACTCACTTACCTGAGAAAAACGGTCGCAGACGGCTCTGTTTTATAGCCTGTAGGCTCTTGCATAATTCAGCAAATTAAGACAACTTGATTGGTTATTTCTGTACACAGGTCAATTTGTCATTGGTCAATTTTTGTACTCCACGATTGGTTCAATAAAAACCAATCAGATTGGTTAATCTATATTCAAAATTTGATACCGTTTCTTTGATATTTGCAAGGTGTTGCACAACAAATGTTCGATTTCACACGTTTTGGAGCATATTCCAAGCAATGTATCACAGTATGAGTGTATTTGTTCGATTATTTCTCTCATGAAGTTCACAAGAAATTACAGTTCAATCATTATTAAAAGGCTTTATTCCCCTACCAGCTTTAGAACCCCATCGAACAGGAAAGTGGAATTTAAAAGGCAAGTAAATCTTTCAAACTGTTGTAGCACTTGAATTCTGTGGTACATTAACTACTGAACCTTTCAGAATATTGTAGAATTGGGCATGGCATGGAATAATAGTAAATATAGCAAACTGACAAATTCGCAAATGTAGTAAATTTAAGGCTAAATATTGCAAATTCCAGTGGAAATACGGCGTTTTACCGCCATGCATACATAGCTATTCACAGCTACGATATTCACGTGTTGTATATATTCAATATTACACATCAAAGCGGCCTAATTCTTTGGATATTGCCCAAATGCAAACGAAAACCGGTTGCAGTGGTTTAGCTCACATATTCAGGATTATTTTGATATCTTTAGCGTCAAAATCAAGCCTTTAAGATTTTTGCCCATTTTTTATATAAACATACCTGATGATATGAATTATCGCATCACCGGCAATAATATTTCACAATAATAAAAATTTCGGGCCAAAAGCCGAAAATCTGACCAGGTCCGATTCGAGCTTGCCTTAAGCACGTGATTAGCAATGATTATCGCTTAGAACTTATAAAATGCTCTTTCTTTGATTTTTTTGCACATACTACACCAAGAATTACTCAGAATTAAAACAGAATGATAACATGTCAAATTCTAGACATTTTGAAGACAACAGAACCAAAAAAGCGAAAAAAATATGGAATTTCCAAAATATATTTTGCAATGGGTGAGTAATTTTCAGATAACAAAGCAAGCTATGATTTTCATTCTTATTTTCACGTATAATACAAATGCAGGTTATAACTATATGCTCGTTGGAATATACTATTCAAAGAATCGTTTTAACCGCTATCGTTTACTGGTATTCCGGGGTCTTTAGCCCAAATACTTGCTGAGATATTTAATGTTTTTCTTCTGTGCGACAATATTGTCAGGAGTAATAGCCTAATAGGGACCAGACGGGAATTAGATATTATAGTACTTGTATATAATAATTGTAGGAAAAAAATATTCCCTGTGATATATCTTCATAGGAAAAAGTATCAAAACGGATTATTTCAACATTAAAAAACCAAGATTATCTGATGATGTCTGGTGATGGCAGGCATGACAGCATGGTTCTTAGTGCCAACTACTTCGCAGGGCCACGTGTTATGCCTACACCATATTTTTCTGTACAGTTCCATCATTCATTTTACACTGATGTTATATAATTTTTTTTTATTCTCTTTTCCTATTATGTAATTGCAGAACGAATATTCAATATATTAGTGTACCACATAAAAACTCATTATGACAATGGCTATCGGACGTCTATTGCATCGGAGATATGACTTGTGGTAAGCCAAATTCAATGTTATTTCTTGCGATTTTTCTATGATATCTTACATTGTTTTTTTTAAAGATTCTTCAATGTTTTCTCAGTCTGCGAGCTGACAACGTCAAGGCCTTGTGCAAGACAAAAGTGGAAAAGTCAAATTCACTTCGCATGTTAATTGTTCTGAAAGGAAAACGTTGGTTAATGATGATAGTGCAAGGCATGTCAGGTATTCTGCTTCCAAAATTCCTTTTCTTGTTAGTGTAATACATTCTCATTTTTGTTTTAGTTCTGCAGAAGATAAGACAACCGGGATTGTTTCACTGCCTTACAGCGAGGCGATGAATGTTATTCCTGTGTGCTTACAACAGGTAAACTTTTCTATCATAATATATCATCTGGCATTAAGTTTCGATTGAAGTTCAACTTTCTTCATTTTCCAGAAATTGGAATGGGAAGTGTTGGATGTGGTTCTGAGAAACTTTCCGGAGGCACTGCAAGATAAAAACTTGATACATTCTCGAAAGCACTACTTACGTTCAATATGTACAGTGTTATCTAAAATGGTAAGGGATGTAAAGTTGTGCACTTTTCACACTAAAATCATGAACTAAAAATTTTACTTTGCATTCAGGTTTGAAATTATGATTTTCTTCCTGGATTATTTCGTGTTCCTCATGATATGCGCCGACCTCATTTGTACGCTAGAATTTTTCCAGTACGGTTCTTATCATTCAGTTTTTTGCATCTATCATAATATCTTACCATAACTATACCAAAACCATACAATACCATAACCATAACCATACCACATCATATCATATAATCATATCATATAATCATATCATATAATCATATCATACCATAACTAACCATAACCAAATCATACCATACGATAACCATATCATACCATACCATACGATAACCATATAATCCCAAAATTATATCACACCATACCATACCATGACCAAATCATACCATACGATAACCATATCATACCATAATTATATCACACCATACCATAGCATAACCAATTTATACCATAATTATATCATACTATACTAATGATTTAATTGGATCTTTTATTGTAACATGTGCAGGTATTAACAGAGCTGTGTACGTACCACATTTTTATTGGGCAAGATGAACAGGTAAGAACCTGCTTCACTTTATTTTCAGCGGTTGTCTGTTCTCGCTTAAACGTTGTTGTATATTTCGTCTAGTTTTGTCTGATGCGTACTTTGGAGATTGGTTTGGTTGCTCATTCCACGACGTTAAGCGTATCTTGTCTCACCATATGTATGTTAGAAATGTCTTCAGTTATGGCAAGGTATGGCTACTTAAGATTGTCTGGAATTTGAGACGTTTTTTATGTCCATTAGCACTTTGTAAAGAATGAAGTTGATTTAAGTAATTGCAGCGTTTTAGAAGTTTTATTACTTTCGAGATATTTGAAATCGTGCGTTGATAAGTGCTCAGTGAATTTACAGAAATGTTTTTCAATAAACTCCAGCCTAAATGTAACGTCTCTTGTTATGCGAGATACTCCTTCACAAGATTGTTTGGGTAATAATTTCTAAATTTTCTGTCCTTAGGCTGCTCCCAACATATCTGGAAAAGTTTACTAAACTTTCGCCAACGCCTCAAGTTGTCATACCACTGTTAGAATTTCTCTCTGGTATGTTTCTTGAAGTTACGTAAATTAAGAAATCTTTTATGAAATATCAATGTACCCCCTAAGGAGAGCTAGGTTGTATAAACACTCATCGTATTCGACGAAAAGTTGCTAACATTCTTTTAAAACGTTTAAATAGCATTGTCAAGCTTCGTGATTAGTACAAAAACTTCACAGCGATCCATTTGAAACAAGTCATTGGAATATGTTTGCCTCACACAGCATCATCGAGGTTTGTTTAACGCGATAGCATCTCAAACTTTTTATTATTGGCTTTGTGAAATTGAATAAAATATAAACGAACTGATATGTTTCACCTTAGATACTCTCAATACACGGTAACTCTTGCTGATAATGTCATTTCATCCTGGTTTGTCAACTGTCCACTGTTGTTAAGAAAACAATTCGTGCCATTGATTACAAAAGTAAGTCCACATGTCATTCTATGGCCACAGAGATTGCTTGCTAAATTTTCAATAGATATTAAGAAGTGGTGTTTAAACTTTATACAGCTTAGGCAGTGTTGTTACATAAACTTGTCCATTTCATGTTACATAATTTTGCTTATATGCAAGCTCGTTTTCAATCATTTGTCCTTGTATTCCTTTAGAGTCTTAACAACGCAGATATATCTTCAGATGCTGCAAACCCATACCCTTAGTCACTAATCCCCCCACCAAATTCCATTCACTCCCAAACTCCCTTGAGAAATCAAAGGAAGACTCAAGCAACACACTTAGTTCAGAGATGATGGAAATCGTGGGTGATATGATGGTCAAATATACATTTTCTTCTTATTTGACCCAACCAAAAAGGTCTGTATGTTGGTTTCGTATTTTTCTGCACTGTGTTTCAGGGAAGATGACTATTTTGTTGTTTTTATAGAACTGCAGTTGTTGAACGACTCCTGCGCAATGGAGTGTCAAGAAGTTGGTTGCTTGGCAATGTGTTGATCACGGTTACAGTCAACAAGCAGGCAACTTCGAACATGTCATGCGCATATTGTTCGGCAGGAAAAGTGTTTGTGTGAGATGATTCACTGCAGAAGGGCACGGAGCCTGAGGTTTTAAAAGTTGAGCTTAAGAGAAACAAAAACGAGGCCTCAATTAGTCAGGTAAGGAAAATTCTTTCAGTATCATTGTTTAATTGGCATACACTGTCTGCCCAGCGTATTCATGCTTAAGCAACAAAATATATTTGCCAGAGCGACCAAGTTTTAATATTCTTCTAGTGAAAGCTCTTAGGAACGTATTTGACATTTCCATTGATAACGACAGTAATATCGTGTGTTTGAACGTTAAAGATGAACTCAGGGATATTCTGAACAATACAAATTATGGCCCTAGAGTTATTTCCGATAAAAACCTGTCGAAGTTGGTTCGTCATATTGCAATGCATGTTAAATAAATTTGGTCAGTGACTTAGGGTAATTTAAATGTCCGGATGTGATATTGACGGTATACGAATGTTTTTCTTTTTAAGATTGCGTCAGTTATTCACCAAAATCAGAAAAAAAACTACAGATACCTAGGCTGTAATTGGTTACAAAGAATACGTCAGATCAAGAGGATTCGAGCTAGAGTTTCTCATGCGGTACCGGAACAATGTAGGTCGCTAGACTTAAGGAAAGACGCTCGTAATATAATAGATTTTACAAAATATATCCTTTGGTAATTCTTATGAGTTGCAAAAAAACCTTTACAATTGTTCATCCTTCACTGATGAGCTCAGAATGTTTCGTTATCACGTGGTCAATGCACGACTCTTGCCCTGGAGGAGGAACCCAATCCGGATATAAATGACTTTTTTATCTAAAGTACTTCACGGAAATGCCTTCAGTTGAAATATGAAGAAAGTCGGGCTGATGTTTCAAAGATTTTATGACGCGAAGTTGAATCTTGGTTCATCGTTTCTTCAACAAAACGGGCACTGATAAGACTTCACAGATAAGATATCACAGTGGAAGCCAGTGCTCTTTCGCTGTAGCTTGCCTAACGGCACAGAGGTCTCAACAGATGTTAGGAAATGACAACAGAGAGCGAACATGATAAATTATTCGGAATAAAATTATTCCGAAAATAACCAAAAAGATCAGCCTGGTTCGGTGACATCTAGAGGTCTAATTTTATTCTTTCTCCAACTATGAGATTTGATGTGAGCCTCATTTTTGTTTCTTCTGTCCATCTATTATTTCTTGAAAACAAATACCATGAAACATGGTTCAAAATATTGAGACATTTTATAAGCACGATGTTTGTAAAATACTTTGCAACGCTTAACAAAAATCCGTAACTGGTATTTTCAATTTGTGCTTATAGCTTCAATCTCGTTCTACTGCAGTTTCCGATAGCAAAAATGAAAGGTAGGATAAATTAATTGTAATTTAAATTTTAATTTAAATTTGATGAAGTATCGTATACCTCAAAACCTTGAACACCACTTTGCTGGTATTACTAAATGACGCTCAGAAAACTTCGAAACATTAATTTTGCACTTTAGCGAGTTTCGAATTATGGAGTTTTTTATTGCTGAGAGAAGAAGCACTGGCTGAAGCCGTTGCTAGATCATTCCTCATTTTTTTCATTTTCAGTAATAATCAGTATTATTCACTCGCATATATTTATGTATCTTTCTCTCTGTAGTGGCATTCGCAAGTAAGTGAAAGGAGTGAGCCGTTTGAACCCGTTCTTACTTACGGTCACTTATTGAAAATAACTAGCTATACTATTTACAAAAAGTGCTGAAAGACTTCTCTTTAGGCCTCGACTGAAAACCATTATTCCATTGCACTCTTTCATTCATCTCTATAAAAAAATCACTTTATATTTTGAAACATCTATGACATGAAGAGAAAGTGCAACATTTGGAGAGAAAGACTCACCAAGTGGAAAATTATCAAAGAAAGCCAAGTCAAACCTTCCCAAACTTAAAATTTGCAACCCGTCACCAGAGTTGTCGATGGGAATTAAAACATTTGTTGAAGTTTGCAAGTCGATTGTATTGCTACAAATATCACGAACATTTTTTTTTTAATTTGTTTTTATTCTAATATCCATTGTACTTTACATATTTCAGTATAAAGTTGTTTTGTATTGACAAGCAATTGCTTTTGACTTACAGATGTGATTTACTACAATATTGAAAATGGCTTGAGTGACGAAGGTGGACTTGGTGGAGTTGTTGAGGATTATGCCATTGCAATGGCGACATAATTGTTGAAATCAATGGCGAAAAGAATTCTTTAGTCAACTAGAGTCGTGTTAGAGTACCATGTTTAGAAGGCGCTTGCGACGGACGACGAAAAACAGCGATTAAATTTGCAAAATATGGCTGAAATTGTGTTTTAGTGGGGGTTAAGTGAAATGAAATATGTCGTATCGCAACAAAACATCGTTATTTCTTTGGAAATTTATAATAAATATATTAAAAGCATTTTTTTCATAATATGGCGAACATTTTTAGAAAATAGAAAAAATTAGACTTTTCCGGGTGAATCAGTAATTTTATGCCTAATTAGCAGTTGACCTGGAATGGTAAACATAATTTGCTTGTAAAATATAAAACTGATGATAATTTCACCCTCCAGTGACCACCCCTAAAAGCAACCATTCTGAACCATATTAGCAATTCAGAAAGACTGTAGCTTTGATAATTCAGGATTTAGAGCTATGGCGGTTATGACCGCCATGGTCATTTTACCCTTAAACAATTGAGATAACCTGTTTTGCATGAAATGCACACAAACTCCTTTACAGGGCCTTGACTAGTAAATATACCTGAGTTACACGGGCTGTTGATATCACAATTGTTTATCTCTTCACGCACTTCACGCAATAAATCACATCATTAGCAGGGGATGGGTTAACTTTGGAATTCCGGACTTGACTTGATATGTTCATATCAGAGAGATGTCGGTATTGGAGAGGTACATATTAAGACATGTTTACATTTTCAATTGCTGCTGCCATCTTCTTCGTTTGATATATGTGAACGAGTAGATAAGTTATGGATTTTTTTGATAACAGCACCGATTTCATGTATTGAAATGCAACGCTCAATACCCTACACACAACTAATAGCGTAGTAAAATTTAAGATAAATGGTACGATAATTTATTCAGCTTTAGAGATATTACATGTTCTGACGTTTTGGGTTCATTAAAAGAGCTAAATCCCAACAAGGCTACAGGACCCGATATTATACCTCCTATTGCTTAACGAAAGATAGCAGAAGAAGTCTCTACTATGCTTAATGCTAGCCTCCTCCGCAAGCATATCTTATGTATTAATATTAGGCATTTATATTTCGCTTGGGTTAGCTGTGTCGGGGAAGGCGAGGAAAAAGTGGGAGAGATCAGCAATTTTTTTTCTCGCTCCCCGACAAAGCTAACCAAAGCCAATTATAAATGCCTAATATTTTGTATTTCGCGCATAAATTGAGTAACTAATTTAGTTACAAACTTCCAGCCGTAAGATTCCGGCTTTTCTCTATCCTGGTTTTAAAGATCCCGGTTTTTCTCATTCCCTGTTATAAAAATTTCGGCTCTTCCCATTCTTTGTTTTTAAGATTCCGGCTTTTCTCTTTCCTTGATTTAAAGTTTTAAAGATTCTGGCTTTTCCTATTCCTTGTTTTATCGTCCCCCGTTCCCTTCCTCGATTCCCCGTAACTGGTTTTAAGGCTAGTTTCCACTCAGGAAAAATCTCCTTTGGATCGGAATTGACAGTAAAATTTCTTTTGTCGCTGAGTTCTCAGGCGGTGTTTATACAAAAGAAACTTTTCCGTCCCCTCCGATCCAAAGGAGAATTTTCCTGAGTGGAAACTAGCCTTTAAAGATAGCCCTTTTCCGCCCCTCCCTTGCATATGAACTAACCGCTAATTAAAAATTTTTGCGCTATCACATGACCAGCCTTAACCAGGGTTTTCGCCGCAGCGTAGGTCGTGGAGCGTAGGTAGAATAGCCTGGCCTGCGAAGTTGGAATATGTCAATGTACACACACACCCGAATCACGAAAATTGCACTTGTCAGCAAATCGTCACAAAGGTTTAGTAAAATGTCACGTACCCTCAATATTCCATTATGAATAGGAAAGTTTACTTGAACGAGATCCGCATGTCTTCGGTTATTTGATACAAAAATCAATTCATATGAAGAAACATTGGCGTTGAATTAAAATCGTATCATCATGCACATGGGATAGAAACTTCGTCATAATTATTAAGTCGTTTTTTGGCTTCACCGAAAAAATAAGCCTGGAAAAATTTGGCATAAAACGATAGACAAAAACATGATTATCTTTAATTTAATTTCAAGATCAAAGAACGTTTTTTGGATCAATATTTAAATATAAGTTACGCTTGTGTTCCTTACAACGGAAACAAGACCAGCTGAATGAAACAGCTCACAAATTTTATAAATCTAGCAACATCTATTGTTTGCTTTACTTTAGTTTATTGAAAGGTTCCTGTTACTGTTTCAGGAAAGTAGCGGTAGTATATTTACTGTGTTTTAGGCAGAAAATGGTTGTTTATAACAATTGAGTCTCATCATAGGTAAGTGAAGTTTCCTTCTCTTACAACAACAATAGGGCCATTATGGGATACCAGATATGGATACTGCACATCGACAACTTTACAAAAGAAGGTAAGAGTTTCCAGCTTCCCGCCTGCTTCAGGGTAGCGCAGAAAGAAATAGGAATTTTTTCCCCTACCACGGTTAGAACCAATATTTTACAAATAACCTTGTGAAATGCCACTCTGACAAGTTTATGATGGTCTGGGACTTTTATTGTTGTCTTCAGATTTCCTTCCTTGGTGTGTATTTGAACTGCCGTATGATCGTTTGTTGTTATCATGATTTCATTCTGCTGGGAAATACTCAATGAAAATGCCTCACTTGAGTCGTTGTCAAATTTGTATTTCAATTGACACATCTTGTTACAAACATACACATCAGGCCTCTGTGTTGGATGATGATGATATCATCGTCTTTGCATATTGCGATTCTAACTACAGAAGATATTTTGTCCTCGAGCAAATCTAATTTGTCTTCTGCTTTTACATTGTAATTCTCGTTCAATATCGTCAACAGGAATCCTTCACCAGTATGTTTTTAGAACGTAAACATTGTTATTGATATCAACAGAAAGGGCCATTAAAATATTGCCTGTAATTTCAGGTAATTCAATCTGTTTAATTTTTCCTTCCTCCTGGATAATCATGATTTTCTAATAAGGCGGAGTACGAGGGAAAGTAAGAACACCCCCTGACTTTTCACAGCATATGGAGAAGCTTTTTTTTTTCATGAAGGGTCTGTTCGTTTGGAGGATGAGGCAATTCCTCTTTTATAGAATTTCTTGCTGAAATTTCGTGCCAGCTTATTATTGGATGAAAACTGCGAGTGGGAAGTTCAATCGTTGGCATGCAGGCGGACACTTCAAATGAACATTTATTACTGAATTTGCAAACATATTGAAACAAAACATAGTTGATTAACATAACCGACAGACGTTCTCCACCCGTTGAGTTTTATTCAACAACGATTTGACTCCATCGTTCAAAGACACTGAGAATATCTCTTGAATCAGTTGAATGGCTTGTACGCTATGCAGCTTCTTCCAAAACGATAAACATTCGGTGATTGCGGTCTCAGGACAATCGAGATGTTCCACTATTTTTGAAACTATTCGTAGCTTCGCTGCAAAAATTCGATCTTCGATACTAAATGCCTCATTCCAGAAAGCAGTGGTTGCTGCCTTGCGCGCTTCCTCGAATCTTTTTCTCGCAGTTTCTAACTCTCTGTCCGAGTTGATTTTAAGCTTTCTCGTGGCTGGAGGAAGCTCTGTTGCTTGGTTTAAGATACCAGACAGAATAACGCTCGAAAGTTCACCTGGTTCGTCCTGAGTTTCGCTCTCTTTCTGCTCAAGATTTGATTTATCGAGAGAAACACTGAGTAACTCTACTCCTTCTTCTAGAAAATTATAACTGGGGAGTGAAGTTGATCTAGAAAGGCCATCGATTTTAGACTTGATATCATTTAACTCGCGTACGACAATCTTACGAATTTCGCCGTCTTTCAGTTTGTCTGCCGTCGAGGCTATGACCTTATTCCATAAGGCTTTATTAAAAGCATCTGCTAAAAGGTGAGGAGGCAAAACATCATTTAGAACCAAAGCTTCTTGAAGCGATACCCTTTGTACGAAGTTCATAATGAAAAACGGTTATGGTAGGATTCGAACCATCGATTTACCACTTCTGAGACCATTGTCCTCGCCACTAGACTGCAAGATCTTGTGCTGGATAGCCATGGTTATTTAGTTTACTTTATCCTTTTACGAAGTTCACAATAAAAAATAGTTTTGGCAAGATTCCAAATATTGATTTAAAACTTTGGAGAAAATTGTCTTGGCCACTAGACCAAAAGTTTTTTGGGGAACGGCTATGTTTATTTGATCTACTTTATCGTTTTCACGAAGATCATAATGAAAAAACGGTTATGGTAGGATTCGAACCATCGATTTAACACATGGGAGACCATCGTCTTCGCCACTAGACCAAAAGGTCTTGTGCTGGATGCCCATGGTTATTTAGTTTACTTCATTCTTTTCATGAAGTTCATAATAAAAAATGGTTTTGGTAGGATTCGAAACATCGATTTACTACTTAGGAGACAGTTGTCTTAGCCACTAGTCTGCAAGGTCTTGTGCTGAACGGCCATGGTTATTTAGTTTACTTTATTCTTTTCACGAAGTTCATAATGGAAAAAGGTCATGGCAGGATTCGAACCATCGATTTAACACTTGGGAGACAATTGCATTAGCCACTAGACTACAAGATCTTATGGGGAATGGCCATGGTTATTTAATTACTGTATTTCTTATGACGAAGTTTATAATGAAAATCGGTTATGGTAGGATTCGAACCATCGATTTACCGCTTGGGAGACAATTGTCTTCTCCAATCGACTACAAGTTCTTGTGCTGAACGGCCATGTTCATTTAATTTACTTTATCCTTTTCACAGATTTATAATGAAACACGGTTATGGTAGGATTCGAGCAATCGATTTGCCACTTGGGAGACCATTTCAGTTTGACAACCTTCAATCCAGCTGTTTTTGTAGCATTCTAGTAAAATTTTGTATGTTCCTTCACAGGCAGCTAGTGATCTAGAATAAAAATAACCAATGATTCAATATTTTGTCCACCACCACCCAAGGTGTGTGTACATAGCTTTTACTTGTAAACAACTCTAATATGTCTTTCCCTGAGCAAGTAAAGTTGTCGGGTTTAAATAGAAATAAACACACTTACAATGATTTCACAACTTCTTCTTCTTCTCGTTCCCGTTTGCTTCTATCCGATTCGTTAAACAAGTTTTTAAAGAAATTCTCTAAAGCTGATAACGTGATGTTATCATTGAATCACCATCTTTTGGTGTATGGAAATGAATATTGTGTTTTCGTACTGCTTAATTCACGACCAATATGTCGGTTGGTCGGCAGCTCTATATATTTTTTATGATATTTATCTCATCTAACGAGTTTCGTACATATCGACCAATTAATATGGCATTTAAGAGTACTAATTGCACGGATTTGGATGGATTGGCTGCGGATGGCATAACCTTGAGTATTTGTGGAGATATTGCTTTTCGATGTCGGGTCAACATACAACGAGTTGGTTTTGAATCTAAATACAAAGTCTCATTTGCGATTGCTAAAGAAACGAAACATGGATTTGTTAGTCTAGTCCTGTGTACGAAGCCTTCAAGCAGGATCTAACAATGTGTGTGGATGTTTCGTCTAATCCTGGTCCTCAATCTTTTGATAATAATCAGTCGGATGAGATGTATCAACATCGAAAGCAGTTACGTTTGATGAACACGTTTCGACCCGCTAATAATCCTGAGGAGCTTAGTTCAATGCTTGGGCAGTTGAATCTACAGAAAGGTTGGTTGTTCCATATGACCTATAGGAATATTTGCTATAATACCTACTTCGCAAACACCACCGCCACACTATACAATCACTATCATCCTGCAAATCATCAGGAAGCTATCCCTGTTAGAATCACGGACCGTGTCCCAAAGCCTGTAAATATATATGGCAGAAATTATATTAAGAGAATCAATCTCATCAATATTCCTTTATCAGGCATTGCCAACACTCCTGATACAGCTGTTACTCAGCTTTGTTCTTTTGGTCTTTCAACTGCCGGTCTATTCGGAACAAAGCGAATTTAGTCAAAGACTATGTGGTTGAGAATGAATTTGATATATTTGCGATTACAGAAACCTGGCTTCACCCTGACAAATTTGATCATATATCTTTTGGGAATTTCACCCCGAAGGGCTACTCCTTTAACAATATCTCGAGACAACAAGGTAGAGGGGGAGGCATTGGTATACTATACAACAACACTTTAAAAGTGAAGCTGGACTCGGCGAAAATGTTCTCACACATTAAGTCTTTC
>NW_021164033.1:0-12865 GCF_004324835.1 Dendronephthya gigantea | reverse complement strand
ACACATTTGTTATCGGCGTCTCCCGTCGTTTTGTTCCAACAAGACTCTCAAATAATAGTCGCCTGATAGGAGAGATACGTTACTGAGTTTGATTGCGATCAAGGGATAGGGGGGGGGCGCTTTAAGAAGAACTGTTAAAAAGCTAGAGCAGTATAAGGCTTATCACTAACCTATTTTCAGTTGATCAGCTAAACATTCATGCAGGACTTCAAACTAAAGGTGATTCCAAAAAACAACGTAGTTTCCACTCAGGTCTTTTTCCATTGCAAATTTGCGCATCTCAGATTCGAGAGCCCCAGAAGTTCCTCTCGCGTCTGTCACATTGAAAACAAAAGAAATTTTTTCATACTCTTTTACGACAACAGTTTAGAGAAAGAGGTCAGGACTATTGAATTGTCTTGTTATACTCATAGCGACAGGAAATTCTCTATTACCTTTTCATTTCCTATATTTTCAATGGAAACTAACTTTAACTTCGAGACTCACCTTGTAATTCCAAATCAGGTTGTACGCTGTCAGATCTTGACTGAATCTGTAAAAAAGATCCGTTTAAATACCATTGCTTTTTCATCTTTCAAACGACTAGAACATTTCCCATTTTCTTAATATGAACACTTACTTGTAATAAAACAACTGGATTTAAATTCTCACATCTTTCCTGGCTTTGAATCCTATTTTTGTCCTCCAATGCGAGGATATCCTTCAAGTTGATTCCTTGACGTTCCTCTCGCTTTTCCTGAGCTGTAACAGACAAGTATAGCGCGTGAAATAACAGGCTTATACGTACATACAAGCATGCATCATGAAATTTTGGAACACGATTGTTGCTTTAAAACGTACTCTGCAAGCTTTACATTGTCACGAATTGATAAATGATCTTCTTTAGTCTCCGGTGGCTGAAGGAAAGATAAAAACTTTCCAACAAAATTGCTTCTTTACAAAAAGGTTTTACACTTCTGAATGAATTACTATTAATTATTTCGTCAGTGGGCAGTTGGCACAGTATAAGGATGAATGATGGAGTTTAGTTACCAAAGCAGTTGATACCACTTAGTCACTATTATGATTGGTTAGTCAGAACCACTGCAATGGGTTTATGTAAATAATGGCCCTTGCAAAAAATTCTCAAAGATTTCCTACCTCGTCAGGGCTTTCAAGGTAATAGAGCAAACCAGCAGGCTGTGAAAATCGTATTCAAATTTATTACATAATGGTTTATGAACCAAAACTTACGAACAGGAAATCCCGCATTTAAACTTTATTGTATATTTTAGACATTAAAAACTATAACTGCTTTAATACGAACATTATTCTCACAAGTAATGCCATTGCTCTTGGATGACCAGTTGTCCAGAGAGCCACTAGATGTCCACTCAATTGCCTATATGCCAACAATAAAGATTATAAATTACTTATGGAGTATGCTTGTTAGTCTCAATTGAACTATTTACAGATGGCTAGTATATAGAGGATTATAAAATCACAAGTTTTAAGATGAATCTAAGAATGTTGCTAAAATACAACTCAGGTCCTCCGGATGGAATCGAGGCTATACATCTGCAACAATTTGTTAATTTATCACACTAATTCGCACCTGTTCAGTAGCGAACGTCTATCAGTGCTTTGCGTAATCATGGCCATGCGTAAGCGTTTTGGTAGAGCGCCCTTGGCAAGCGCCAAATCTTGTATTTTTGCCGCGGTTTCTTCATCAGCTTCCTAAAGTGAAGTTCTAAATAAATATCAACAGATGATTTTAGGCACTTCACACGGTGCAGGAATATTCTAGAGGTTTTAAAGGGTCTTAATTTCGTGTGGTATTATACACACTTCAAATTCAAGCCAGGAACAGTTGATGGAAAAATTAGTCAACTATACGTTCTCAGTGACAAGAGCATTGCACCGGCATCGCAAAAGCGATTCCTGCCGGAGGATCTATAGTTGACTCATTTTTCCATCAACTGTTCCTGGCTTGAATTGAAGTGTGTATAATACTTCTCAAAATTAAGACGCTTTAAAACCTCTTAAATATCAACTGTTGTGAAAAGACAGTAGCTTGAATATTTGCAAATCCTGATAGATAAATGTCGTGGACTCACACATTTGTTATCGGCGTCTCCCGTCGTTTTGTTCCAACAAGACTCTCAAATAATAGTCGCCTGATAGGAGAGATACGTTACTGAGTTTGATTGCGATCAAGGGATAGGGGGGGGGCGCTTTAAGAAGAACTGTTAAAAAGCTAGAGCAGTATAAGGCTTATCATTAACCTATTTTCAGTTGATCAGCTAAACATTCATGCAGGACTTCAAACTAAAGGTGATTCCAAAAAACAACGTAGTTTCCACTCAGGTCTTTTTCCATTGCAAATTTGCGCATCTCAGATTCGAGAGCCCCAGAAGTTCCTCTCGCGTCTGTCACATTGAAAACAAAAGAAATTTTTTCATACTCTTTTACGACAACAGTTTAGAGAAAGAGGTCAGGACTATTGAATTGTCTTGTTATACTCATAGCGACAGGAAATTCTCTATTACCTTTTCATTTCCTATATTTTCAATGGAAACTAACTTTAACTTCGAGACTCACCTTGTAATTCCAAATCAGGTTGTACGCTGTCAGATCTTGACTGAATCTGTAAAAAAGATCCGTTTAAATACCATTGCTTTTTCATCTTTCAAACGACTAGAACATTTCCCATTTTCTTAATATGAACACTTACTTGTAAAAAACAACTGGATTTAAATTCTCACATCTCTCCTGGCTTTGAATCCTATTTTTGTCTCCAATGCGAGGATATCCTTCAAGTTGATTCCTTGACGTTCCTCTCGCTTTTCCTGAGCTGTAACAGACAAGTATAGCGCGTGAAATAACAGGCTTATACGTACATACAAGCATGCATCATGAAATTTTGGAACACGATTGTTGCTTTAAAACGTACTCTGCAAGCTTTACATTGTCACGAATTGATAAATGATCTTCTTTAGTCTCCGGTGCTGAAGGAAAGATAAAAACTTTCCAACAAATTGCTTCTTTACAAAAAGTTTTTACACTTCTGAATGAATTACTATTTAATTATTTCGTCAGTGGGGCAGTTGGCACAGTATAAGGATGAATGATGGAGTTTAGTTACAAAGCAGTTGATACACTTAGTCACTATTATGATTGGTTAGTCAGAACCTGCAATGGGTTTATGTATAATGGCCTCGAAAAAATTCTCAAAGATTTCCTACTCGTCAGGGCTTTCAAGGTAATAGAGCAAACGCAGGCTGTGAAAATCGTATTCAAATTTATTACATAATGGTTTATGAACAAAACTTACGAACAGGAAATCGCATTTAAACTTTATTGTATATTTTAGACATTAAAACTATAATGTCTTTAATACGAACATTATTACAAGTAATGCATTGCTCTTGGATGACAGTTGTCCAGAGCCACTAGATGTCACTCAATTGCCTATATGCCAACATAAAGATTATAAATTTTATGGAGTATGCTTGTTAGTCTCAATTGAACTATTTACAGATGGCTAGTATATGAGGATTATAAAATCAAAGTTTTAAGATGAATCTAAGAATGTTGCTAAAATACACTCAGGTCCTCCGGATGGAATCGAGGCTATACATTGCAACAATTTTTAATTTTACACTAATTCGCACCTGTTCAGTAGCGAACGTCTATAGTGCTTTGCGTAATCATGGCCATGCGTAAGCGTTTTGGTAGAGCGCCCTTGGCAAGCGCCAAATCTTGTATTTTTGCCGCGGTTTCTTCATCAGCTTCCTAAAGTGAAGTTCTAAATAAATATCAACAGATGATTTTAGGCACTTCACACGGTGCAGGAATATTCTAGAGGTTTTAAAGGTCTTAATTTCGTGTGGTATTATACACACTTCAAATTCAAGCCAGGAACAGTTGATGGAAAAATTAGTCAACTATACGTTCTCAGTGACAAGAGCATTGCACCGGCATCGCAAAAGCGATTCCTGCCGAGGATCTATAGTTGACTCATTTTTCCATCAACTGTTCCTGGCTTGAATTGAAGTGTGTATAATACTTCTCAAAATTAAGACGCTTTAAAACCTCTTAAATATCAACTGTTGTGAAAAGACAGTAGTTTGAATATTTGCAAATCCTGATAGATAAATGTCGTGGACTCACATTTGTTATCGGCGTCTCCCTGTCGTTTTGTTCCAACAAGACTCTCAAATAATAGTCGCCTGATAGAAGAGATACGTTACTGAGTTTGATTGCGATCAAGGGATAGGGGGGGGGCGCTTTAAGAAGAACTGTTAAAAACCTAGAGCAGTATAAGGCTTATCACTAACCTATTTTCAGTTGATCAGCTAAACATTCATGCAGGACTTCAAACTAAAGGTGATTCAAAAACAACGTAGTTTCCACTCAGGTCTTTTTCCATTGCAAATTTGCGCATCTCAGATTCGAGAGCCCAGAAGTTCTCTCGCGTCTGTCACATTGAAAACAAAGAAATTTTTTCATACTCTTTTACGACAACAGTTTAGAGAAAGAGGTCAGGACTATTGAATTGTCCTGTTATACTCATAGCGACAGGAAATTCTATTACCTTTTCATTTCCTATATTTTCAATGGAAACTAACTTTAACTTCGAGACTCACCTTGTAATTCCAAATCAGGTTGTACGCTGTCAGATCTTGACTGAATCTGTAAAAAGATCCGTTTAAATACCATTGCTTTTTCATCTTTCAAACGACTAGAACATTTCCATTTTCTTAATATGAACACTTACTTGTAATAAAACAACTGGATTTAAATTCTCACATCTTTGGCTTTGAATCCTATTTTTGTCTCCAATGCGAGGATATCCTTCAAGTTGATTCCTTGACGTTCCTCTCGCTTTTCCTGAGCTGTAACAGACAAGTATAGCGCGTGAAATAACAGGCTTATACGTACATACAAGCATGCATCATGAAATTTTGGAACACGATTGTTGCTTTAAAACGTACTCTGCAAGCTTTACATTGTCACGAATTGATAAATGATCTTCTTTAGTCTCCGGTGCTGAAGGAAAGATAAAAACTTTCCAACAAAATTGCTTCTTTACAAAAAGTTTTACACTTCTGAATGAATTACTATTTAATTATTTCGTCAGTGGGGCAGTTGGCACAGTATAAGGATGAATGATGGAGTTTAGTTACCAAAGCAGTTGATACCACTTAGTCACTATTATGATTGGTTAGTCAGAACCACTGCAATGGGTTTATGTAAATAATGGCCTCGCAAAAATTCTCAAAGATTTACCTCGTCAGGGCTTTCAAGGTAATAGAGCAAACCAGCAGGCTGTGAAAATCGTATTCAAATTTATTACATAATGGTTTATGAACCAAAACTTACGAACAGGAAATCCCGCATTTAAACTTTATTTGTATTTTAGACATTAAAAACTATAACTGCTTTAATACGAACATTATTCTCACAAGTAATGCCATTGCTCTTGGATGACCAGTTTTCCAGAGAGCCACTAGATGTCCACTCAATTGCCTATATGCCAACAATAAAGATTATAAATTACTTATGGAGTATGCTTGTTAGTCTCAATTGAACTATTTACAGATGGCTAGTATATAGAGGATTATAAAATCACAAGTTTTAAGATGAATCTAAGAATGTTGCTAAAATACAACTCAGGTCCTCCGGATGGAATCGAGGCTATACATCTGCAACAATTTTTAATTTATCACACTAATTCGCACCTGTTCAGTAGCGAACGTCTATCAGTGCTTTGCGTAATCATGGCCATGCGTAAGCGTTTGGTAGAGCGCCCTTGGCAAGCGCCAAATCTTGTATTTTTGCCGCGGTTTCTTCATCAGCTTCCTAAAGTGAAGTTCTAAATAAATATTCAACAGATGATTTTAGGCACTTCACACGGTGCAGGAATATTCTAGAGGTTTTAAAGGGTCTTAATTTCGTGTGGTATTATACACACTTCAAATTCAAGCCAGGAACAGTTGATGGAAAAATTAGTCAACTATACGTTCTCAGTGACAAGAGCATTGCACCGGCATCGCAAAAGCGATTCCTGCCAGAGGATCTATAGTTGACTCATTTTTCCATCAACTGTTCCTGGCTTGAATTGAAGTGTGTATAATACTTCTCAAAATTAAGACGCTTTAAAACCTCTTAAATATCAACTGTTGTGAAAAGACAGTAGTTTGAATATTTGCAAATCCTGATAGATAAATGTCGTGGACTCACACATTTGTTATCGGCGTCTCCCTGTCGTTTTGTTCCAACAAGACTCTCAAATAATAGTCGCCGGATAGGAGAGATACGTTACTGAGTTTGATTGCGATCGAGGGATAGGGGGGGGCGCTTTAAGAAGAACTGTTAAAAAGCTAGAGCAGTATAAGGCTTATCACTAACCTATTTTTAGTTGATCGAGACTCACCTTGTAATTCCAAATCAGGTTGTACGCTGTCAGATCTTGACTAAATCTGTAAAAAAGATCCGTTTAAATACCATTGCTTTTTCATCTTTCAAACGACTAGAACATTTCCCATTTTCTTAATATGAACACTTACTTGTAATAAAACAACTGGATTTAAATTCTCACATCTTTCCTGGCTTTGAATCCTATTTTTGTCCTCCAATGCGAGAGATATCCTTCAAGTTGATTCCTTGACGTTCCTCTCGCTTTTCCTGAGCTGTAACAGACAAGTATAGCGCGTGAAATAACAGGCTTATACGTACATACAAGCATGCATCATGAAATTTTGGAACACGATTGTTGCTTTAAAACGTACTCTGCAAGCTTTACATGGTCACGAATTGATAAATGATCTTCTTTAGTCTCCGGTGGCTGAAGAAAAGATAAAAACTTTCCAACAAAATTGCTTCTTTACAAAAAGGTTTTACACTTCTGAATGAATTACTATGTAATTATTTCGTCAGTGGGGCAGTTGGCACATTATAAGGATGAATGATGGAGTTTAGTTACCAAAGCAGTTGATACCACTTGGTCACTATTATGATTGGTTAGTCAGAACCACTGGAATGGGTTTATGTAAATAATGGCCCTCGCAAAAAATTCTCAAAGATTTCCTACCTCGTCAGGGCTTTCAAGGTAATAGAGCAAACCAGCAGGCTGTGAAAATCGTATTCAAATTTATTACATAATGGTTTATGAACCAAAACTTACGAACAGGAAATCCCGAAATAAACTTTATTGTATATTTTAGACATTAAAAACTATAACTGCTTTAATACGAACATTATTCTCACAAGTAATGCCATTGCTCTTGGATGACCAGTTGTCCAGAGAGCCACTAGATGTCCACTCAATTGCCTATATGCCAACAATAAAGATTATAAATTACTTATGGAGTATGCTTGTTAGTCTCAATTGAACTATTTACAGATGGCTAGTATATTATAAAATCACAAGTTTTAAGATGAATCTAAGAATGTTGCTAAAATACAACTCAGGTCCTCCGGATGGAATCGAGGCTATACATCTGCAACAATTTGTTAATTTATCACACTAATTCGCACCTGTTCAGTAGCGAACGTCTATCAGTGCTTTGCGTAATCATGGCCATGCGTAAGCGTTTTGGTAGAGCGCCCTTGGCAAGCGCCAAATCTTGTATTTTTGCCGCGGTTTCTTCATCAGCTTCCTAAAGTGAAGTTCTAAATAAATATCAACAGATGATTTTAGGCACTTCACACGGTGCAGGAATATTCTAGAGGTTTTAAAGGGTCTTAATTTCGTGTGGTATTATACACACTTCAAATTCAAGCCAGGAACAGTTGATGGAAAAATTAGTCAACTATACGTTCTCAGTGACAAGAGCATTGCACCGGCATCGCAAAAGCGATTCCTGCCAGAGGATCTATAGTTGACTCATTTTTCCATCAACTGTTCCTGGCTTGAATTGAAGTGTGTATAATACTTCTCAAAATTAAGACGCTTTAAAACCTCTTAAATATCAACTGTTGTGAAAAGACAGTAGTTTGAATATTTGCAAATCCTGATAGATAAATGTCGTGGACTCACACATTTGTTATCGGCGTCTCCCCGTCGTTTTGTTCCAACAAGACTCTCAAATAATAGTCGCCTGATAGGAGAGATACGTTACTGAGTTTGATTGCGATCAAGGGATAGGGGGGGGCGCTTTAAGAAGAACTGTTAAAAAGCTAGAGCAGTATAAGGCTTCACTAACCTATTTTCAGTTGATCAGCTAAACATTCATGCAGGACTTCAAACTAAAGGTGATTCCAAAAACAACGTAGTTTCCACTCAGGTCTTTTTCCATTGCAAATTTGCGCATCTCAGATTCGAGAGCCCCAGAAGTTCCTCTCGCGTCTGTCACATTGAAAACAAAAGAAATTTTTTCATACTCTTTTACGACAACAGTTTAGAGAAAGAGGTCAGGACTATTGAATTGTCTTGTTATACTCATAGCGACAGGAAATTCTCTATTACCTTTTCATTTCCTATATTTTCAATGGAAACTAACTTTAACTTCGAGACTCACCTTGTAATTCCAAATCAGGTTGTACGCTGTCAGATCTTGACTGAATCTGTAAAAAATATCCGTTTAAATACCATTGCTTTTTCATCTTTCAAACGACTAGAACATTTCCCATTTTCTTAATATGAACACTTACTTGTAATAAAACAACTGGATTTAAATTCTCACATCTCTCCTGGCTTTGAATCCTATTTTTGTCTCCAATGCGAGGGATATCCTTAAGTTGATTCCTTGACCGTTCCTCTCGCTTTTCCTGAGCTGTAACAGACAAGTATAGCGCGTGAAATAACAGGCTTATACGTACATACAAGCATGCATCATGAAATTTTGGAACACGATTGTTGCTTTAAAACGTACTCTGCAAGCTTTACATTGTCACGAATTGATAAATGATCTTCTTTAGTCTCCGGTGGCTGAAGGAAAGATAAAAACTTTCCAACAAAATTGCTTCTTTACAAAAAGGTTTTACACATCTGAATTAATTACTATTTAATTATTTCGTCAGTGGGGCAGTTGGCACAGTATAAGGATGAATGATGGAGTTTAGTTACCAAAGCAGTTGATACCACTTAGTCACTATTATGATTGGTTAGTCAGAACCACTGCAATGGGTTTATGTAAATAATGGCCCTTGCAAAAAATTCTCAAAGATTTCCTACCTCGTCAGGGCTTTCAAGGTAATAGAGCAAACCAGCAGGCTGTGAAAATCGTATTCAAATTTATTACATAATGGTTTATGAACCAAAACTTACGAACAGGAAATCCTGCATTTAAACTTTATTGTATATTTTAGACATTAAAAACTATAACTGCTTTAATACGAACATTATTCTCACAAGTAATCCCTTACGAAAAAAACACATGCAAACCACATGTGTTTCACATGTGTTTCACATGTGATCACATGTGCTTCACATGTGATCACATGTGCTTCACATGTGATCACATGTGATTATATGTGGTTCACATGTGGTTTTATGGAGGGTACATGTGAACCACATGTGCTTCACATGTGATCACATGTGCTTCACATGTGATCACATGTGATCACATGTGATCACATGTGATCACATGTGATTATATGTAGTTCACATGTGGTTATATGGAGGGTACATGTGAACCACATGTGATGTACATGTGGTTATATTGGATACACATGAGGTTCACATGTGAAAACATGTGGTTCTATGAGGGCACATGTGAACCACATGTGATGCAGATGTGGTTATATGAGATACACACCTAAAAATCTCACATCTTGTTGACAACTTGTTGGCTCAACAAGCTTGTAGCAAGCTTGTTGACAAGTTGTAACAAGCTTGTTGAGACAACAGGTTGTAGCAAGCTTGTTGACATCAAGCTTGCTACAACTTGTTGGCTTGCAGACTTGTAGCAAGTTGTTGGAACAACTTGTTCCAAGCTTGTCGACAACAAGCTGTACCAAGCTTGTTGGAGCAACTTGTTGACAAGTTGTTATAGTCATCAAGTTGTAACAAGCCTGTCACAACAAGCTTGTACGAAGGCTGCGCGTGACAATGCTGTAACAAGACAGTTCCAACAAGTTGTAGCGACATTGTTAACCGCAAAAGTTTTCCGATAACAACAAAATCAATTTGAACTGGGCCAAATATGATTTTATTGATCATTGCCATTCATCAAATGGCAAAAGCAAGATCAACGAGCTTTTAAACACTTTAACACTCTGCAACGAAGTTCATAACTTCTTTCAGTAATAAGATTTGAAAAGAATCCGAATTCCTTGAAAACATTACAGATGAACATTTCCTTGTTTCAAGGATATCTATAACCGTTGAACCGTTGAGGAAGTGACGATTTCAACGGAGTAATCTCATTGGTTCAAACTCTGTTTAAACTATGTATAAGTGATCTTATTGGTTGAAATATACGTCAGTATATTTGCAAATTTCCCTGCTCTTTTCAAGAGTTCACTGATTCACCTGGTCATTGAGCTATCTTTTAAATTTATCTTTAAAAATACAGGCAATTCTCCCGTGGAACCAGCAGTGCTTGCGAAGGTTTTGAAAAATACCTCGTTTTGCATGATTGCATTAGCTTGATCACGTGGTATAATGTACTTATTTTAACCCCCAAAATGGTGTTACATTGCGCGTAACCCCCTTACGTGGTGCTATTTTAAGTCCAACTATGGAGTTATTAAGCTGGAATTTTGTAACTCCCCTATTACACCCCTAGAATCCCTTAAAAGTGGTGTTAAAATAACACCTTGAAAATAACAGTGTATATTATACTTTATAGGAATTTGATTATCAAACTGGAGCTAAACTGAGGTCTTGGCCGGAAAGTCGTATCAAACAGAGTGAATTATAGGAAAGAGGTGCAGCTAGCTGTTGATTCTTGGGATGACGAAGTCAATTCAACAAGTGACTGAAATACTGGTATTATACAAGAATATTCATGAACCAGTTAATTTTTACCATATGAATGCAAAGAAACTTTTCTTACGAACTGATTATTAGGCTATATACTCAGAAAGGAAAATACATATGTTCTTGTACTGAGCCTTTAGTAATCTTGGTACTTCAAGTGTGAAGTTTGTATTTAATTGATAACCTTTGAATTTGTTTTTTAAATAAAATGATTTTTACATCAAACTTTGTGTTGTTTGTTCTTTGTTTCACAATCTCCGGAAAAACACGCGTGTTTTCAAGCGAGATTTAATGCGCGGCCATGTTTGCAGCAAGCTTGTCGCGACAAGCTTGTAACGGCCTTGTTATAACAAGCTTGGAACAGCTCAAGTTCAACAAGCTTGTAGCAAGTTGTTCATCAGACTTGTAGCAAGCTTGTTGGCAACAACCTTGGTACAGCATTGTCACAACAAACTTGCTACAAGTCTGTCAACAACTTGCTACAAGTCCGTCACAACAAGCTTGGGACAAGCAGTGCGAACACAACCTGATATCGGCTTGTTGGAACAAGCTTGCTACAAGTCTGCTGCAGACTTGTTACAACTTGTGCGTTTTTACGTGTGTACACATGTGGTTCACATGAGAAATGTCTCTACAAACAAGTGGTTCATATGTGATCACATGTGGTTTATATGCGATCACACAAGGCTTACATGTGAAAATGTATAAACCTATGTGAACGAAATGTGGTTGAGATGAAAATGTATTTCAAACTAATAATGAATCAGCAAACTTCTGTAATGTGAATGCATACATACACACGTAAAAACGCACGAGTTGTAACAAGCCTGCAGCAAGCTTGTCGCAAGCTCGTTTCAACAAGCTTGTTGCAAGATTTATTCGCACCGCTTGTCCCAAGTTGTTGTGACGGACGTGTCGCAAGTTGTTGTCAGACTTGTAGCAAGTTTGTTGTGACAATGCTGTACCAAGGTTGTTGCCAACAAGCTTGCTACAAGTCTGACAACAACTTGCTACAAGCTTGTTGAACTTGAGCTGTTCCAAGCTTGTTATAACAAGGCCGTTACAAGCTTGTCGCGACAAGCTTGCTGCAAACATGGCCGCGCATTAAATCTCGCTTGAAAACACGCGTGTTTTCCCGGAGATTGCCGGTGAAACAAAGAACAAACAACACAAAGTTTGATGTAAAAATCATATTATTTTAAAAACAAATTCAAAGGTTAGCAATTAAATACAAACTTCACATTTGAAGTACCAAGATTACTAAAGGCTCAGTACAAGAACATATGTATTTTCCTTTCTGAGTATATAGCCTAATAATCAGTTCGTAAGAAAAGTTTCTTTGCATTCATATGGTAAAAATTAACTGGTTCATGAATATTCTTGTATAATACCAGTATTTCAGTCACTTGTTGAATTGACTTCGTCATCCCAAGAATCAACAGCTAGCTGCACCTCTTTCCTATAATTCACTCTGTTTGATACGACTTTCCGGCCAAGACCTCAGTTTAGCTCCAGTTTGTTGGCTTCAGGAATAAGTTATTTTAAAAAATATGCAAATATTTTTGAGGAAACTGGTTTGCAAATACGTTGAGGAAACTCCATCCTGTCTGCTGTGGCGAGGGTCTTGCTTGCCATCTAAGTCTAATGTCAAATAAGTAATGTACAAATACTTTATTACCATAATACGTAAATATATATTATTATTTCTAATCAGAGCATGCTAAAAACATACGCACAGATATTAAAAATTGGAAATTTTGCACTTTACCGTACACCTACTCGTCATTAAAAATATTTGAATTATTGAATACAAAAAACCGGCAAAGTTTCGATTTTGATAAATATCCACAGAAACTAACAGTTCAATGTTTATAAAAAGCAATAAATTCAACAAATATTTTAAAAACTATATAGTTTTAAAAGGCTAGCTTGTGTACTATAATAAATTGTGTTGCC
>NW_021164032.1:0-13050 GCF_004324835.1 Dendronephthya gigantea | reverse complement strand
GATCGATACTAGATCTGGTTTTTGTTTACCCATAGAAATAACGGTAATTATACAGCTGCTTGGTATCCCGAATAGTGGTTGACTGTAATGGAGAGTCAAGTAAATTCAGATCCTTCGATTTTTCGTCTTCAATAATCCTTGGGGCACGAACATCTGTATGAACCGTTTCTTTCACTTTTTTCTTGAGAGAGTGCTCTCTTGAAATGCCGTTTGACACATTTTCATCGTATTCTTATGCACTGCTCTCTTTCTCACTACAGCGTAGATATGCTCCTTGCCTACGATCTGCCGAACCCAATTTCAACCATCGCGGACGCTGCAGGTACCACCAACGATAATGCCATTGTCGTCTTTGTTAACCGAGACCTTTGAACTGATAAAAAGTTCGCCTCCGTCCGTAACTATAACTTCATAAAACCTAGTTTGCTCTTTTTTCTCATAGTCCCCAAGTGTTTCATCTGCTTCAATATCAAACGGATGCTTTACTTTTGCAAGTTTTCTGTCGACAACGAAGGATGAGGTTGTAGAAATGCTTGTTGGCTTGATTTCTCCCTTTCGTTCTGCATGAATATCCTTTTTTAAACAGATCTGGAATATTTTTTTAATGTCAGGATAATTCGAATAACTGTAAATTGGAAGTCTTTTATCATCCCTGTAATGGACAAGATTAGGCAAATCGATGTCAAATGAGTAAGACATATTATCATTTTCACTGTTCTCATTCACTGATTCGGGATCACTGGAAAATGTGATAATTTTCTTCGCTGTTTTCTGTTTTTATTGTTGGAAAAAAGATTTCATCGTCCTCCGTGAGATCCAAAGTTAAGTTCTCTCGCGCTTTTTTCTTCTTTTCGTCGTTTCCCGATAAATTAGTTTTTCTTTTGGACATCTAGAAAAACGGGTCATTTGTGTTATGTAAGTGCTCATGTTTCTGCTTTTTTCTACTCTTCTGCCTTAAAACAGTTACGCATGCAGTTAAATATTAATTTTGGATTGTCATCTTGATTACTGATGATTGACATTCTTGCATGGTAACCCTTACCATGACCAAATCAATTAGTCGAAAATGTTCTCATCCACAGCCTGAAAATACAGGGTGTATAAAAAAAAATGTCCCAAATGTAAAATTTCGGTTTTTCAGGATATTTTGCAGAACTTGGATATTTTTTGTGTTCCTAGAGATAGTTAAGACTTATCGTGTATACCTAGGTCAAGTTTGGTTTTTCATTAACAAAATTATGTTACCGGGGGGGGGTGGTTCCTTTCCACTGATATTGAGAGAGCTTGCGCGCGAAAATGTGAAGCTGAAATTGAGATATTATTTAGCTTTCTAAAAGTAGGAAAGCTTTTTAATAAACTGTCAAAGTTTCAGGAAAAAATAATGCAAACTGGGAGCAACGCGCGACCCCTAAAAGTGACCAATATTTCATTGCGCGCAGTGGATTAAATGCATGGTTGATTTTCGCGTGACCGATCTCATGCAAAGATGGGCAAATGAATAAATTAAAGCGAGAAACTGAACAAGAAGACGAAGCCAGTTAATAACAAGATTTTTATTCTGGATGTTAATTCTCAACATTTCAAACATTTCTTTTTAAGCAAACTGCGGCTCGTCTGAGCATAGTAAACACCGAACGGCGAACCACATTTGTCTTTCCTGCCTCAAATTATCCATTTCCTTCGAAATTCTTTCTTTCAAATCACCTACGCTACCACCGGCAAATCTAGGCGAATGGACAGACAAATAGTTCGTTGTTCAGTGTTTAGTATGCTCAGACAAGCCGCAGTTTGCTTAGAATGAAATGGTGGACTTGCTGAGGATTAACATCAGGAATAAATCGCTTTCTTTTTGTGTTCAGTTTCTCGCTTTAATTTATTCATTTGCCAACCTTGTATGAGATCGGTCACGCTAAAATCAAGGATGCATTTAACCCACTACGCGCAATGAAATATTTGTCACCTTTAGGGGTCGCGCGTTGCTCCGAGTATGCATCATTTTTCCTGAAACTTTGACAGTTTATTAAAAAGCTTTCCTACTTTTAGAAAGCTAAATAATATCTCAATTTCAGCTTTACAATTTCGCGCGCAAGCCCTCTCAATATCAGTGGAAAGGAACCACCATCCCGGTAACATAATTTTGTTAATAAAAAACCAAACTTGGCCTAGTTATACCAGATAACTATAATATACCAGTCTTAACTATCTCTAGGAACACAAAAATTTGCCAAATTCTGCAAAATATCCTGAAAAACGGAATTTTTACATTTGGGACATTTTTTTTAATACACCCTGTAGTATACAAACTCTATACATATATATATATATATATATATATATATAATATATATATATTATATATATATATATATATATATATATATATATATATATATATATATATATATATATATATATATATATATATATATATATATATATACACCCATTTGCAAAAACGTTGGCCGCAGATAGTTAGATAGATAGATACTCGAAATTTAATTAGAATTGCATATGTTGTATATTATGATAATTGACGCGACTTATAGCGGGGGGGGAGTCCCTACTAAGACCTCCTGAAACCATTTAGCTAAACAAAACGTAATTCCAATTAATCGCTTCTATATTGTATTCGTAATAGTCGTTACGTTTTGAAGTAAAATACTTAACTTTAGACGCAATTACGCTTATTGATTATAAGGTTCAATTGATATGTAGCTTATTATGTACAGCTGTAACGTTTATTAAAATGCCAGCTCCATTCAGTCTGGACCAGCGATATCGGATAATCTTGCTTTTTTTTCGGGGAAGGAAGATCTAGCCAAGAATTTCTAATACATGCGTTAATGCTCTTGCTAACTAAGTATTTGGAAATCGCCATTTTAGAATCCAGGAATCATACGAAATTATGGTGCAAGTCCGCGTGGTTCCATTGCGACGAAACAGCATATTTGGAAGACAGGCCCAAAACTTTCAATCGCCGCAGCTATTTCAGTCAGAGGAATTGAAGCCATTAAGTTAACGGGAATGTCTATGAATGCCAGAAGATTTATTACAGTCGTGGAACGTGATCTCACGCCAATTCTAAGTCCATACGACGGGTTCAACGCAAATTCTGTAGTTACATTAGTTTTGTGGTAGATTTATATAATTACACTCTACGAAAGAAGTGCAGGAAGAGAGCCTTATTTGAAGAAAGATGTTTTTAATTTTATTTCAAGATTACTTTACTGATACTATATGGCAACCATGATGAAAACGTTGAATTCGGCTAATTATTTCAAATAACCATCCGGTGCAACATGTAAGAGAAGTGAAAGATGTAATTCAGAGAACCGGAGCAATGTTGATTTTACTTCCTCCGTATTGTCCACAACTAAATCCGATCGAGATGGTTTTTGCAAAGGTAAAGAACTGGATCAGGGAACATGAAATCTTATTCTTGTCAACAAATAACCATAGATTGTTGGCTCAACTTGCCTTCTGCTATGCATTTAACTCAGATCTATGGGCCTGGTTTCGACACTGCGGCTACATATAACTAAAACGAGTGATACTTTTATGTGCATTAATTACCTATAACTTGTTAAAACCAATTTAATAGTTTGTATCTTGAGCATATCATTTTTACTGTCACTCCAAATAAATCAGTATGCATGCATATTTCAATCATTCTTACTGATATGATATCACAACGAAATTACACAAGTAAAATATGAAAAATAAAACAATTATAAAATATGACTAAAAGTTCATAACAAATATCAATATATACATAATCACAACAACTGCACATGTCGATTATAAACGCCACAGTTCGTTAACAATGATTTGTTTTTGCTCAGTAAATTCCTCCTCGTCCAAGGCACCTAAACTCCTTAATTCTTGAAGTGATTTCATTTGATTTATCAGCTGTGTTCGGCTACTCTACATGCAAAGAAAAATTAATAAAAAACATATTGGTTAAGCTAAACTGGCGATAAAATGCATAAAAAGTCAAATGTTATGCTTATATACCTTTACAGTGAAAATTTCATACCAGTGCGTTCTTTGACGTACTCAGTAGTTGCGTTAGCTGGATCCTTTAATGCCCCGGCATTAGCTACCGCTGCAGAGGCAAACGCTTCAGTGAGAGTTTGATCCTCTCTGGTGTTGCTTTTCGTTGATTTTGATTTAGCTCCTCCAAGAATAGGAAGGCTAGGTGCCATTTCATAACTATCGTGATGGCCCATTTCCTAATTGGTGTAAATTCAGATATGTGTACATGCATTCTTTTAACCGCACGTTGTTATAATTGACAAAATATATTATATTGTACGCGCATGTGCACTGCATGGTGCATGTGGATATATTTTAATAAAACTAGTGTTGTTTTTCCAATTAATACCAGCGAGACAGACAGCTGTAATTTTATTCATGCCATATATTGCTAATATATTTAAATATCCATGATCATACGTACTATTGTTTGAGTCCAGAGCATCAAATGTCCACGTGGATAATTTTTCCCGTGCAGTTCTTCTAGCTTATTAAATATCTCACGTGCACATTTACTGCTTTTTCTCCATTTCTTAGATTTAGATGAACGGCTTGTGAGAAAATTGTCGTCTTCAGACAGTTTATCGCTTTCGCTGGTGTCTAAACAAATTTGAATAACGTTTTGACGATTAATTATGAACATAAGCTAAAATCAACCATGCATTCAATATTGAGAAGCCCCGTTACACGTTCTAAAACAAAGCAAAAAATATCTCACCAAAAAAGTGCTTGTTGCCTGCCTCCTGTTTTTTCTTTGCTACAAAGAGGGTTGCCTTATTAGTCTCCTCCAAATAGCAAAAATTATCTTCGAAATGCTTTCCGTCTTCATGGTGCTTCTTACTATTTTTTTTGGCTGATCCAGCCAAATTCAATTTCCTTCTCTGAGGCCGCACCGACTTCATCCCCGAAGTAGGAAAAGAACGTCTCTAGCATTTGTTCTATATTCTTTACCAAGCAGAAAGATTCTAAAGAGTGTTACTTTCTTAAACTGTCGAGTATCCTTCGGGTTAATAACGCTTACTATGACATTTGTCAAATCCATCTATATCTCTTTGTCTGGCTGTGCATGTAATATAAAAAGCACACCATCTTAAACGACAATATTAATGATATTCATATAGTTGTAGTTTTGTTCTCATCAATATTGAGGATTGTCTCCTCAGGATTGTCTAGTATAATTACCTTTCTTCCAGACATTATACTTTACAAAATATTGACGTTTTGCTCGATAAATACTGTTTGCGAGAGGCTGCGTTAACAATACGAAACAAAGGTAGTTAGTTTATCGCTGCAGAAGGGAGAGTTATAAGGGTAATGCGCCATTGAACAATTAAGTCTTTATACTTATGACTTATCTATGCTGGGTGCCTGCAATTTGTAGGTCGTCGTTTAAATTAAAAAGGAAACGGTTGAGATATAAACTTACCAACACGCTAATCGATTCAAAATAGAGCACAACAATACGATCTTTTACATAATAAAGAAGAATAGATCAATTGGATGGGACTACATTTTGTTTAGATCAATTAATACGCGGTTCAAGAGTTCCTAGCAAGGCTTACCCCCCCCCCCCCGATTAAGTTTTTCAATTATCCTATTACACAACATGCATATGCAATTCTAATTAGATTTTGAGTATCTATCTATCTATCTATCTGCGGCCAACGTTTTTTGCAAATGGGTATATATATATATATATATATATATATATATATATATATATATATATATATATATATATATATATATATATATATATAAATCATATCAATATATATATATCAATCAAATATCAATCACGTGAAAATTACATTACTTAATTTGTTCACTTATCTCTTGTTTCATAATGATATCTTTGTACATGATGTCAAAACCTGGGTGATCATTCACAAAAAAATGGATGCTTTAATTTGCTATACGTGAGATAATAATACCTTGTCATTTACGTGCACTAGCTCAACGGCTGATAATATTTTCATATTCTGTTCAACTCCATTCAATAATTGTTACATATTATGCTAGCCTCATCGAGTAATTGTATAAATATTATAGGAGAAATTAAACCTTGAGATAACCTATTGGAATAAATTGTCCAAAATAAAGGCGTGTGCATGTGAATCTAGAATTCACATTAGAGTTTACATAAAGAACGTGTCATATATTAAGGTAATGTTTCACGAATATTTTACTCAATTCAAAAGAAAACATTTGCTAAAAAAGGATTTGGTGAGATCCTGAGGGGAATTCCCCTTTCTCCCGGTTTCCCATTCCACTGTTCCCTCTTCCCCTGAAAAAGTCTTGTGCTGTCCTACTTGGCAAGCCGCTCAGAGATTTCAATTTAGTTGCAAAAGTTCAGTTTGGTGCAGCGAGGGTTTTAAGTCAGTATTAATGTACAAGATACTTAATTACCATTTTGCGCCAGCTCTTCGGGAGTCTTTCATGAGAAGAGAAATAGACTCCAAGGCCGAATCGAGAATACCTCAAAAAAGTTTCAAATTTAGCCGCGCTATGCTTTGGAATCGGCTCACAAACGAAGCAAAATCAGCTGAGTCGCTCGTTTGTTTAAATCAATTGTTGTTGGACACTGAAATGAGTCCTACTTACCTGTGTGTGAAACTGTCTGAGTGTAATTGTTATACTGTATTCTTATTACTGTCTTAATATTTAAACACGTCCCTCATGGAAACCAGCCTAGAATTGATGGGGCTAGCATGTTTCTTGGTTTTAAATAAAGTTTACCTACCTACCTACCTATCCACCTACCCTGTCCCCGTTTTCATTCGTGCTGATGATTTTTTAACTCGTGTTCACTCGTGTTCATATTTCTTGACACGTGTTCTGACTCGTGTTCACAGGTGTTCATTCGTGTTCACTCGTGTTCTGACTCGTGTGGTGTTTTAGAACAGATCATGGCAAGAATCGAACCTACGCTTTTGCGATGCCGGTGCAATGCTCTTGCCACTGAGAACGTATGGTTGACTCATTTTTCCATCCACTGTTCCTGGCTAGAATTTGAATTGTGTATAATAGCACTCGAAATTAAGACCCTTTAAACCTTTTGTTCCTTGATGATACAATCGCGTTCTTCCAAAAGCTCCTTTTTAACCGTGTACTTAAGCGTAGACGGCTTGGTAAAAGAGACAATAAAACCTGACACGAGTGGGTCATTTTGGTATGAGTTTCTTTTTCCAACGAGATAGCTGGTTCAGGATACTTAGAACTATCATCGTCGTCCTCATCATCATCTCTGCCTTTCTTTTCCTTCACATCTTCACATCGTTTAAAAGCCTTTTGATAAGAAACTTTTTCTTATCAACGGCAGCTTCTATTGCTTCTTCTTGGTCAAAATCATCATTTGTAAAAAACGCATCTTATGTGTGCATTATTTCCTTATGTACCGGATCTTTCTTTTGTTGTCTCATCAAAAAAGGCGCTCTAAATAGATATTTTCTAATTCTTTCTGGACTCTAGGCATGGCATTAAAGTAAGCTTTCTTTTTAGCAGAGTGCTCAACGAAACCACGGTTTTTAAGGCTTTCTTTCATTTCCTTGAATGCTGTGTTACTTCTATCTTATGCTTCTTCTAGTAACGGTATCCAGGGATCCATTTCTTCTTCACATTCTGAGTCCGTTGTCGTCGAACTTCCAGATTGCTGAGTCGAAGTGGTCGAGACATCATCTTGGAAATCACTTTCTTGACTGTCCGAGTCTGTTTGAGCCATGTTTCTTCCTTGTTCTCGTAGTAGGCAATACTCCCGTTCTTGTCTGCGCTGATTGTAACTGCGGCTGAAATATTTTCCACAAAATTGGCAGCTCATCCCCTTAGCACTAGAAGTTTGTAAATGCCTTGTTATCGAGCAGCAACGCAGTTTTATGACCAGATGTCAGCTCATGTGTAGTTATAAGCATGTGTTCATCTGCTCAACGGTACTTTTTCTTACTCCAGTACATGCACACAAAACTAAAATGTTAGCCATCCCTTATGTACTTTCTTCGTTTCCCCGAGATAGAGGTTCTTGGTTTCAGTGCTTAAATAAACATTAAAGTTTCCTCCATCTCTTCTTGGCGCTCGAATAAATTTTCCAGACGCTCCTCCATATTGAATTCCTTTGGTTCTTTACTCGATCGAGGTACACATATTCCTTTCTTACTCCACTTTAACCATCTCTTGCGTTCCTCTGTGCCCATGCCGTGTACTTGGTCGACGATTGCTAACCTTCCTAAATTTGTATACTACCAGAGGTAAGCACAAGACAGTTTCTACGCGTGCGACCCATATTTAGACGTTTGCTCAACAAATTCCTAATATTAATTGGCTCGTTTTTTCGTGGGTCAGGTATTTTATTAGCCTTTTGGGCCCTATATGGCCTTATATGGCACTATTAGGCCCGATGGCCCGATTGCTGCATGACTACGCGTCTAAATCCGGAAAAGTCCGGGCTTGTGAACGCAAACTCTTGCTTACGGAAGACAAAGTCAAACCATCTAGACAAGAAAACAGTGTATTGCCCGGACAATATGTTTAAAATATTTGTAAAATTGTTCTACTTAATTACATTGTTACAAGCGTTAATCCTTGTCTTAGTTTATGCTCCAAGCATCGCGTTGTCCATAACAACAACATATATTTCGCTCTAAAAATGCACACATTTTCGCATTCGCTAAATCCCTTATATATATATATATACATATACATATACTATAAAAAAAGACACGTAATTGATCTCATGTGTTCAATATTTTAATAATATAATAACGATATTTGTGACCTTCCACGGGAAAACATACGTTAACGCTATTTCGTTCGTTCGAAAATATCGTTCGTTATCCGTTCGTTTGCCGTTCAAACGCTTGAAGCGTTCGTTGAAATGATTTTCGATATCGTTCATCGTTCGAAATTGCCCGTTCGAACGCTTAGGAAAAAACGTTTGAAAATTGGTCCAAAAGCATTCAACCGTTTGATATACCGTTCGTTGAAACGTTTGCCGGAATTTCGTTCAATCGCATTGGATTTGGTTCAACATATTAGATTAAACATTAAAGCGGCAAAATGAGCAAATTTGAAATGGCGCCTATCAACTGTTTATGCGTGCATGAGCGCGGGGGTAAAGATCTTTACCAATAATTTCGCGAAGACTGTCCCAAATATTTGCTGGATATTAGCATATATGAAGAAGTCAAGGAGTTTTAACGCGTGCATATATAAAGGTTAATACCAGGTATGAACACTAAATGAAACAGATATGATATAAGGAAAGTCATGACTGGGCCACTTTATTAGGCGCGCTTGCAATTATTTTCCTGCAAGCATTGAAATCAGGCTTATCCATGAAATCATCAACTGAATTCGTAAAACGGTTGTCTCGATTTAAACTGAAGTTTTTTTTCCCTTGAGTGTATTTGCTTCGCTAAACTGTAGCTCCTTTTTGACCATGCATATATCGAAATATGACACGCATTCGAAGTAAGATTTCATATAGATGATCATGCAATTGTATATAACAAGACGTTCTCAATTGCATTTTATGTATATGTTAACGTGAGTAAAATGTATTCGAATATAAATGCGCACTGCAATATAACCTTTTAGATTGTTTATCATGGCCGGTGGAATCAAGTTGGGCCACGATCATCCAATCATTCCGAATAAACATGACATGAAAGGTTGCCAGACCTTGAAAATGGCTTGGCTGAGGTGGGAATTTAAGTTGTTAGCTTGGGCCGTGGTGGTTACAATTTATAGGATGCATTTACTTACATTGAAACAACAATTGTTTACAAATTTTGCTGACATTTTTCATAAAAAAGGGTAGATGCTACCTCGAAATATATATAATTATATGATATAAAAAAATTTCGCAAGACAAAATGGATTAATGCTTTCATGCATGTCTTAAATAATCTTGATTAGTTAATTTTACTATAATATGTATTATATATTTAATATCAAAAGTATTAATTAGCGATATACTGATTCAGTCAGTATATAACACATGCATATGTGATCGTACACTCTAAAAACACTCTGGTTAAATTTAACCAAAATGTGGTTAAATTTTAACTACTTCCCGGGTCACTATTTAACCTAGCATAGTCTGGTTAATTTAACCAGGAAATCCTGGTTGCAAAAGATCAACTTGTGTTCCTGGTTAATACTAACCCGGAATTTTGGTTACTAATCTTACACTATCATGGTTAAATGAACCCCATTTCCATCTGGTTAGTATTTACCCTAAAATATATAGCCGGGTTAATTTTTCATCAGAATTTAATCATTTTGTTAATTAATTAGTGAACAAACTGTTTTTAAATATTTAGTACATCCCAATGCCTTTACAGCAAAGATACTATAAAATTTTTAGAACACTAAACTCTATAATAAATTTCTACTAATAAATATATCTTCATGCAAATGATTCAATTCAACAGCAACAAGTGCAATTAGAGTTCAACTTTCTGTAACATTCAAAAAACATATGTGAAATTATGGCAACACTTAATTAAGAAACAAAAGACTAACAAGCAAAGTATGCAAATATTATGGGTGGCCTGTAACTAAATTAGTTTTAAAATTGGCAATTATATACTAATTTTAGTATGTTATATACAGCTTGTTACCCAGATCAAATGTTGATCTTTTGCTAGTGATCCATTGCCTGCAGAATTGGTCTTCAAGGCAGCTCTCATTGAGATCACAGCAGGAGTTGTCTTGTGAGGCACTTTGTCTTCTAGACAATATATTGTTTTTTGGATAAACTCCCATGTAGTTTTACATTCCCATGGATAATTGATATCCAAAATGTAAAATAACTTGAAACAGGTATCAATAGCCTCCAGCATGTTTTTTTTCTCCAATACATTTCCACTTGACACAACAAAAACCTGGTGTGGTTGGCAACAATTTCCAGTTACAAGAATATGGGGGTCATGTTTAGATTCTTCCTCCAAATACTTTGGCATATTTGTTCCAATCTAAATAGACATGGATGTTGGATACATATTCTACACATATAGGCTTAATTGTTTCAGTATAAAATGTAAGAACAATAAATTAATAATTGTCATGGTGGAAATGACTGGATTAGAGGGTACAGTACTATAAATGAATTAATCAGATATCAATTAATGCAAACAATATTGTGTGCTGACACATCGGCATTCCCTCTCAAGCTGTAATGAACTTTCAATACTTACTGGCTTGACATCAATAAATGCTTTAAGAGCGTCGTCTATGCTACATCGTTTTTTTCCCGTCCGTCCAGCTGGTAAAATAATCGGAAGCACCATTATGGCAGCATTCTGCTTTGCCACTGCATCTACAAAATATTAAGAACAAGATGAACACAACATAACAGCAGTTCTGGAATGTATGGTACTAACCAGTGTTAAGCTGTCTCTCATCAATGCTTAGATATCGTCGCCAATTGGTTTGGTCTGAAGCATAATTGAGAACTTTCTCGGCAAATGACGGAGTCCATTTGAGGAAGATATCTGCCACTGATTCAGGAACAACAATACTGAAGTCCTGCTCAATCTAAAAGGAAATAAAATAAAAATATGTTAAACTGATGGAATCGAGCGTCATATCGTATAGCTAGTTTCGAAGATCACCAAGGATTCGCAAGTAGGATTATCTGGATTAATTGGCCATATACACTGTATTTACAGTGCAAGTTGTCTTGAATTCCCAAGCACATGGCTTGAAACATTTCATGGAAACATTGGAAGTTTAATTACCAATGAAACTATTGAGATCAAAATGTATCATTGTAATGTGTGCTTTTTTTATAACACTGAAGAAAAAGCAACAGTGGCGAGAAACAGCAGTCTATTTAAATGTAAGAACTGAAGAAAAACTAACTTGCTGTACTTGATCATTAATAAGGTTTCCAAAGGCTAACTGCAGTTCTATGCTGCAGTGGCGAGTGAGAATATTTTATTACAGTACCAAACTAAATACTCACCATTCCCGCTGTATCGAATAACCTGGGATGCTCTTTCACTATGTCAGACACTGATAGTTCTGAATGTTCTCGAATCCATGAAGCTCTTTTAATTGCAGTTTTTTTCAAAAAGTCTTTTATTTTGTTCAATGGCTCAATGTGATATTTCAGCCACTCTACCATTCCTTCATATTCATCAATGCTAATATTGCTTTCTGCAAAATATATAAGGCTTTGTTAATGTATAGTGTAAAGTGCCGGCAGTGAAGTCTACGACTCTACATTGCATATATAAGAACACAGAAGTGAAATCTCTTCAGTATATTGAAATTATAATGTATGTAGAGCCTTAACCAGGACATCTGTTAAAATCATAGATCTGCATGGCGATGGACAGAATAAACTGGGAAATGTTGTGTCAATGTATATATAAGCAATAAACCAGCAATTTGAGAATAACGTACCTGCAGGCAAAGAAGCAATTTGTACCAGGTTTGAATGTGGCGCTGACAATATGTTTGATGAACATATTGATGTTGTCTTTTCTTTGTTAGTTCTTCGTCTAACATTTCTCAATTTTTCCTCCAACCAACCAGTTGCTGAATGGATTCCTCTACCAGGGGTGTACCATGCTTCCTAAATGGAGACAAATTAGGTTAGTTTAATCACATGAACTTTTATTCGTAGTGGCTTTATAGTGACAAAAGGTTTATAGTCCTACAAAGGAATATAGAAAAGTGCATTTAGACCACATATTTAATTAGATATGGCAGTATTTTGAGGGTTCATTGCTAGTCTGTAAGGATTAACGTCTCTTAATTGGCGAATTAAATATAGTCTGATGTTAGTGTAAAAACTTACAAAGCCTTCACCTTCCTCATCTTTGAGGAAAGGAAACTCATTCACAACAGCTTTTGCCATTGAAATTTTCACATCTGCCTTTGGTCTAGAAAGAAGTCATTGTTAATTGTCTACTAGAACAAAGTATTTATAATTGCTTTGACACACAGGAATGACATATTATATTAATCTATTTAAACAGACATACCTGTCCCCAAATTTTGTTATAATCT
>NW_021164031.1:0-13116 GCF_004324835.1 Dendronephthya gigantea | reverse complement strand
CGCATCCTGTCTAGGATTTATAAGGCCAAGACCACCCATTCGTGCTGGGAGTGCCAGGAGGTCCCTTTCACTCTTTGTACAGTGATGATCTGTAATTGATGGTATCAGGACATCAGCAATAGCCCGCTCTAAAGGTTCCAGTAAATCTTCTATATCTGGAAGTGTTCTAAGAAAATACGTCCATCGATGGCGGAGGCCAAAGGTGAAGGCGGCATAGCAGGCTTGTGGGTGTGACGCTGCGAATTCAGCTAGCTTGACGATTTGACTAACCCAGTCATCTACCTTGCCGTCGACGTATTCTTCCAGAAAAGCCCTAGAACCCAGGGCTGCGCCCAAGTGTTTTTGCCCCTGCACAGAGATATTGATCGCTGTCCCATCAAAAATGTCATGAGCACTTTTTTCTTTTCCAGGCTTTACGATCAGCCAGCATTTCTTAGCATTTGGAAAGTATCCCAAGTTAGGGCCAACTTCATTCAGGTGTTCCCACCATCGCTTGATATCTTCGAGAGATCCCGCACCACTCGCGTCGTCGGCAAACCAACATTGCTTAACGTTGCTTGACACATTCAAACCGGTGATCAGGGGTTGAAGACTGATAGCATACATCCCCATAGCCAGGGGATCCCCTTGTGTGGTACCCTCAGTAGACTTGAGCTCTCCTCCACCAGATATGAATAGTCTTGCTGATTCGCGATAAGTGTTAATTGCGTAGATTGACATTGATGGACACAGAACTGATAAGTTGTGGAGAGCAGCCGCTCGGTTGAGCGCATTAAATGCATTTGAGGCATCAATCAGGAGAACGGCATCTGACTCATCTGCTTCGAATATGGAATGCATCGCATGAACCGCTGCCTCACTTCCGCTCTTAATACCTGCGCACACCTGCAACGACCCACTGGCATCAATCACGTCGGACTTAATCACCTTCATAACACATTTCCCGACAATATTCCTGATAACTTCCCCGACGCCAATTGGACGAACTGCGCCCTCGCCTTTGTTAAGAGGTATAAGCCTACTAGCTAAAATAGGTTCGATAGTTCTCGGGTCAATGTATTCTGTACATAACCGCCGGGTCATTTTTGCTACTGCCTCACACAGGTTCATGCCTGATTTCTTGAACGATTTACATGCGAGTATACGCTTGAATCCATTTGCATCCACTCCTGAAGGGCCACCGGATCCCTTGGTTCGCAGTGCTGACTCGCGTATCATTTCACCATCGATTCGCTGATATAGCGAATCGTGCACTTCCTCCAATGGCCCGGAAAGTAATGAGCCAAGTTTGGCCTCTTGTGCCTCAGGGTTTCTGAAGCATCACGTCATCGGTCAAAGGCAGCACTCCATCGCAATCAGCCTCACTAAGGTATCTCAAGGCAGAATTGATCTGACCTTCCATGACCAATTTAGCGAATATCTTCGCTTTATTGGGAGGCTCCGTCCTCTTGGCCTTTGCTAGACGCTTTTGAATGGCCCGGCCTTCACGAAGTAAGCTCCCGATTTCTCCTTCTTTCCATAGCGCTAGTCGTTTTTCCAAACACTCTTTGTGATCTTTTGCTTTCGATTTTACGCTCGGTTTTTGCAGTGCCGTTGCCAAAAGAACAATTGCAGCTTTTAACGCTATGTGTTGTGTTTGCGATGCGTTATTCCACTCGTTTATATGTTGTGTTAGGTGGTCTATAAAATCTCGCCCAATTTTACCATATGGAACGAGAAAAGTATTTTTACGCCATTGCGTAATTTCATCATATGCATCAATTATAGTCGACGAATTGACCATAATTTTTGAGCCGTCCGCTCTGCATCCCCATATAGTAATCGATGGTATATCAACAGCAACATAGTCGGGTAGACGTCCTGCTCCATGTGTGTCAGCATGTGGTTCATCGGAGCAGTTATTGATAATTTCAAAGCCTTCTACGCCTTCTGTTTCTTGCCGCTCGTGATTGTTTTGGACACTAACATTGTCTGTATGCAAATCCAGATTGCTATTTACCTCCAAATTTGCATTTTTACAAATGGTGTTTTGATTTTCAACATTGATGAAGTCGTGTTGTGAAATCCCATTGTGGCTTCTCTGGTTTTCACCTAATGTCTGCTCTCTTTCACCAACTATAACCGCTCCGCCGCTTACCTTACTGATAACACGAGTATCTGCTGCAGCGTTAATTTTCTCAAGCCTAGCGGCTTGATCTCGCAGGTTTTGGCTCTTCAATCCAAAGTGTTCGTATCCTTTCTTGTCCCACAGATCTTTCATGACTTGTATGTAGCCTTTCTTTCTGCCGTTCACATAGCATGGCGGGTTTTCCGATCTAAGGAGTTCCATCGCTTTCTTCTTACATTCTAGCAGATCTATATTCATTTGCTCTGTCCATTTCAATTTCGATCGCCGCTGTCGCGACATCTCGTAGTTTTGACAATTTCCCAATAATTTGGTGATTCCCAGGTTCTTAATATAAATTTATACTCTAATAACGTTCCTAATATATAAATTTGTGTTATTTATCTTGTTATTTAACCATATATAGCATAAAAAGAACTACATCAAAAAACGCTCTTATACCATGTTCTGCCATGCTCCGCCATATTGGATCATCATCATAATGATGATAATAATAATAATAATAATAATAATAATAATAATAATAATAATAATAATAATACTGCAGTAAGATTGCAGAAAAATGTAAAATTATTTAACAGAAAAGTAATAAGTCAAGGTGTAAAAAATGACAATGTCAATAATGAGTATTTAGGTAGCAAATGTATCAAGGGAAGAAATGGTGGAAAAAAAAGATTTATATACCTGCACAATTTATTTATATAGTATGTGATAATGGTACAAAGACAGAAATAAGAGTAGAGATGGAAATAATAAATAAACTGTGGTAGGTCCAAGTGTTGGGAGAAAAAATTACACAGAAAATTTCAAATTTAAATAAAATATAAATGAAATGGGTATTGACATTGTGAATTATATAACATATTTCAATAATAAAATAGAAATTAATATGAAATATGATACAAGTGTGTTGATGCTCAAGGAATAGTTTAATTATATAAGGTAATGTCATTACTCTCAAATTACTGAACAGAAACTCCTCAGCATTGCCAAACAATTTAGCAGTGATATCAACATAAACCTAGTGTTTACTTCACAAAAAATTTAAAAAAAATTAATTTTAAAGGCAGAATTCCTAGTGATCTAAAACCCCCTGTGGGGGATACATTTACTTGTGCAAGATGTAATTCCTGTTACATTCAGGAAGCCACACCTCATCTCGCCACAAGGATCAAATAACACACAACCAGTGACATACAAAAAGCCACACATCACCAAAACACCCACAAAAACCAAACTGCAAAACTAAATACACCTGCTCTTGCTTTAGTATCCCAGACACTGCTAACACCTCCTTCTCTCGAAATCAAGGCTGTTAATCAAGGAGGTTCTATACATGTTGTCAATCAGGCTTGTAATTAATTAGGCTATTCCATGACCATCAACTCACTTATATCATATTCTATTTCATATAATTCACAGTGTAAATAATTTTTTCATTTGCACTATATTTTGTCATTTTTTTTAAATGCCTAATTGCTGTTATGCTAATCAGATGAAGTATTACATCTCCAGTCCAGAGAAACCACCCATGATCTTGACCATAGTTAATATCAACTGTGTCTATATTAACTGTGTCTTGACACATCTCCTCTGAGAAATATTATCAAATGAATTCTCAAATAACACACCTCCTCTGAGAAAAACTGACACATGTACAAACACCTACAAAATGCTAACTGCATATTTGTGCCCTTAAAATGGGTTATATTTAAGTTGAATCATGCTTGCTATAATCTTTCATTTTAAAATTTAAATGCTTAATAACGCAGTTGTTTACCTCAAATACTTTACTGTAAGAGCCAATAAAAAACTGAGTTTCATATTGACAATGGTGTAAACAAATCTAGCCTTCTAGGGAATAAACAATATCTCATGTTTACAGAACATACATGCATGCAATATCCATTCTGCTATAATTTAGAAGCAATTAACACATATTTTATAGAGTTAGGGGTAGTATTAAAATTGTGAAATACAGTTCTGTTTACAAAAGTATCACGAATAATATCTTTTTTCAAATGTAGTAAATCGCCCGTAAGATTTTTTATCAAGTACAACTAGCTATCAAATTAAAAAATAAATCGCTACGAATTTTTCAAATATTTTAAATTTTTAGCGAAACTTCAAATATTATTTGAAGCAGATACACTTTAAAACTAAAGTTTCAAATTAACTACTTTTCTCAATACAAATTATTAATTAAAACGAAATCGATGAATAACTTTAAAGTGCCATAAACTTTTTGGTACAGCCACATGTCAAACTTAAACCGAACGACTATAAGGTTTAGTACAAAAGATACTTACAGTATTTATCTTTAAAAACCACTCTAAAAGCTTCTATATTGTAGATTTTTTACCATCCATTTGAATTTCACTTCTAGAAGAATCCAATTCCAATCAAATTTTCTCTCAATCTGTATATTTTCAGGATAATAAAACAACAAAAGAGTCAAAAGTATGATATTAATATTTCAAAAGTTTTAAAATGGCAGTTATGATCGAACTAAATTTAAATTTAACAATCGTAAGTTGGCAAGTTGGCTAGTTACCAGTTCTAGCTCGTAATAAACCCAATCTCGTACCCAGAGCCTGCGATCCTTTCTTGAATCCAAAAGCGCATGCGCATAACTGACAACAACGCTAATTGCTAATCTCCGATCGGATTTAGTGACCGATGACCATATACTCGGGATAAACAATATAAAATATAGTAGTCGTATAAAAATAGTCCAATAATTCTTGGGTAAATCATCTGCTATATCTGATGTCAATAAGGTAAGCCACAAATATTTTGTCATTCAGCTAATCTTCATGTGGTGACTAATTCATTTATTGTACTCTGCGAGTTGTAAATTATTCCACTCTTTACCTGCTCATAGCTAATAAAAATCACTCTAGAATGTGCAACTAGCCCAGGAGCATTCAGGATGCAAAGTAGCAAATTAATGACAGTCTGAATAGCAGAATTGCAAAAGTTAATTAATTTAAAAGTTAAAACCCTATTACACGGTGCGACTTTTCTTGCAACTTGGAATGCAATTCTACTTTTGAGAGATGTAACTTTGGGAACTACGAAACCTTTCACCTATGTTTTCACAGATGAGCTATATACAGATATGAAACAGAAGCCACATCGAGCCACACGGTTTTTTGCCCAATATGCGCTTTCGTAACTTGCGTGGCAAGTGTCATGTTGAAATTTTATGAGTAAATCCATGGAAAAATCGAATTTTTGTCAAACAAGTGCTGATTTAAAACAAAACCTTTAGGGCCATGTCCCATTTGACTTGAAATTTTTAAAAAGATGGATGAAGTGGATCTTTTTAGCTAAGAACTAGTTCATGAAAGTATTTGACGCTGGCAAAAACAGTAAGAAATAGAGCTAAAGAGTGCAGGGTTCGCCGTATGGAAAGCTGTGCAATAATTTACCACTGGCTGAGCTATTTGTGAGTTCAGAAAACATATAATACACGCTTTAGATACAATGATATCTCCAGGAGATGAATTAACAAATATAGTTTATGAAAGTATTTGACGCTGGCAAAAACAGTAAGAAATAGAGCTGAGCCTGAGGAGTGCAGGGCTTGGCGTATGGAAAGCTGTGCACTAATTTAGCACAGGCTGAGCTATTTGTGAGTTCAGACAACATATAATATATGCTTTAGATACAATGAAATCTCCAGGAGATGAATTGACAAATATCTTGGGATAATAGAAATAATAAAACGAAATGTTAAGAGGTTAAAAAGGACTTTGTGTATATTTAAGATGAACAACAACAGCATGCATGTAAATACGACGAGCAATTCAGCGTATTTAGCGATTTTGGGCGTTTAGTTATAAAAAACAACTTCATCACTCGTCTTGGACTGTTTTTCACACAAAGTTTACAAATTAATGCTTATGCGGGACTATTATGACCATACACGGGTCTTTTTAGCGTAACTCTGAAGACAAAAAGTAAAGACATGGCCATATTATGTTTTGAGTTTCATGTTTAATATTAGCAATCAGACACTCAATATGCTTTGATATTATTTAAAAAACAGACAGATAGAAACTTGAAAAATTCAGATAAATAATATTTACATGTAAGCATGGGACTTCATTGGTTTGATAGCAAACTTGCCATCTTTTCAAAAAGAAAGAAATGGCACGAAGAAAGGCAAAAAGAACATGGAGGCCTAACCACTTGGAAACATTCCGGAACTCAAAGCACTCATTAAACGAAAACGTAATTGAAAGGCAAACGGTCGGATGACGAGGAGAAACAGGGAAATACCTTTCAGAACAGTTATTACTGCAGGGCTCCCAGGACCTTTAACTGTCTAGCATCATACCTACGCCAGCTAAATATTTCAACCTGCCAATTTAAATGTAGACTTTTTAAGTACTATGAAAATCTTACTGAAGAAGTATTTGACATTGATATTCCACAAACGTTTAAAATAGTCTGTGTAAAGTGTCATTCGTGTCGTCCCTTATGCAGTCTTTCTGTTAAATTGTGTTGTTATTGATATGTTAAGCCGAAGGAAATATTAGTTTGTTGTTAGACTGAAGCACTAAACAAAATTTCTAAATATTTTTCACGATAACGTACGACTTCGAGGGGTGATATATTCTTTGTCTTAACTTCAATTTGTGTTTATAGCATGCATAAAAAAGTTACCCGCGTAAAGGAGCACTTAGCTCTGTGGGTTTACCAGTATTTAATTGACAAAGATCGCCAAATAAATAAAATAAAACAAAATTGCGAAGAATTCAGCCAGAGTACATATATCTCATAGTGCCAACGCAAATATCTTTCGACATCAATTGGATCAGCTTTTTTGATTTTCAAAAGTCAATTTTGGGCCTTAGATATGCTCAATTGCCTTTCCTCAATTAACGAAGGATACACATACCTATATTCTTTAGAAATTTATTCCAGAAATAGCTATAACTGGCGCAGATTTTTTAAAAGCAATTTTTCGTCTTAAAAACTCATTAAATTCCCTCATGACACTTGCCAATTAAGCTCGCCGGAGGACGGAGGTCATCACGCGCTGGCTGCGAAACAATCACAAAACAATCAGGAAAAACACAGAAGTTTCATATCTGTATATAGCTTATCTGTGCCTTTATGTTCATTACACTCCATGCACGTTTTTTACCTATACAGGGTGTCCCAAAAAAATGTCCCCTCTATTGAAATCAAGCCTTTGTTCGAATCTGATTGCCTTAATATTATGATAAACCCAATTGAAAGCAAGACGCTTTATTGAATGCCTCAACCTAATAAATATGCTATTTACACACTACTGCGTTGATCATGCATTCAAATTCCAACAAAAGCTTCATTTCAATAGCGGGGACTTTTTTTGGGACACCCTGTACCTAAAAAATGTCCCCTCTATTGAAATCAAGCCTTTGTTCGAATCTGATTGCCTTAATATTATGATAAACCCAATTGAAAGCAAGACGCTTTATTTGAATGCCTGTACAGGGTGTCCCAAAAAAAAGTCCCCGCTATTGAAATGAAGCTTTTGTTGGAATTTGAATGCATGATCAACGCAGTAGTGTGTAAATAGCATATTTATTAGGTTGAGGCATTCAAATAAAGCGTCTTGCTTTCAATTGGGTTTATCATAATATTAAGGCAATCAGATTCGTACAAAGGCTTGATTTCAATAGAGGGGACATTTTTTGGGACACCCTGTATGTTCATTACACTCCATGCACGATCCTTCACAACTCGTGCATAAAAATCGTACGCACTCGCCAACGATGAAGTAATCTCTATATATTAAGCATATTTTTCCTTGGGCTTGGATCCTGTGGACATGGCGTCTAAACAACAAGATAGACAAAAATGAATTTGAAAACGCTCAAAAATAACGCTCCTGTGCACATACCTAGCCTAATTAGGCTTCTGGGATTTGAAAATACGTTTCCAGGAGCTGCACTATCAAAATAAGCCACAAAGTGAATTAAAATTACTTCGATTACGAATGGCTCAGCTAATAAGAGATTTAACAACCATTTTAGACGGAGGTTGAGTTTGCTCCTATAGTTTAAAAACAGAAATCTCTTAGTTCTGTTCTTAACTGAGCCAATCGTAAGTAATCAAAGTCATAAGTTTAATTCACTTTGTGTGTTTGTTTTAAGGTCCCATATGTCGCCGATGGAAATCTCGAAACCGTAGATAGTCAGTTGCATCATTTAAATCGATACTAGGTAGCTAGAACACTGCCGATTTTATTGACCGACATATATATATATATATATATAATATATATATTATATATATATATATATATATATATATATATATATATATGTTATTTACCGGCTGCGAGGTCCGGATGCAAAAAACTGTGCCGGAGGTCTCGAAAACGGCCCGAGGCCGTAGGCCGAGGGATGTTTTTGAGACCGAGGGCACAGTTTTTTGCATCCGGACCGAAGCTGCCGGTAAATAACGTGTTATTTTTTAACCTTGACTTTTTTGACTTTATAAAACACAAAAAAATACAACAAATTTAATGAATAAACTATAAAAATTTTAAATTCTGCAAGCCATTTTAGAATTTTAATACGTCAACAACTCCTTATAAGGATATCCTAGTCGGGAAACAGCCAATGAAATGGCAAATATTGTTACCATAGCAACTAAATCACGGCGAATCGATTAAAAAAACAACGTATTGACAAGCGAAAAATGCCGTAAAAAATCCAAAAAGAGAAGTTTTTCGGGTATGTTTTTTATTTTTAACATTCATTTAGCCTTTTCCAGAAAGGTTTTCACACATTTTAGCCGTACGTTGCTTTGGTTTTGTCGTTTTGCTTGCATTTTTCACAGCGGGCCGATGCATTTTGCAGCGGGCCGGATGCAAAATTTTGGCCCGCTGTGAAACGCTTTACAGCCAATCAGATTGCTTCATTTACAGAGTTTAAAAATAAATAATGTTAATGACTAGCGGGCTTTTCATCCATGCATTGCAGTCCAGTGGTCAAGGGTTCGGTTCTTGTGCTTGATACCTGTATTCGAATACTGCCTGTAACCACTTTGTTTTTTCTTTTTTTCGTATTTGCAAAGTCCCGAATTGAACCAGTGAAAATACCTTTTGGTTAATTATTTGGGTTATTTGAGGGTTTGGTTTATTTTCTGTGTATATTTGTCGTTTCGCAAGACCGAAAACGCATCGATCGATTCGCGTTCACACTACCGTTTTCGTAGCGTATTCGACTGTTCACACTAAAACGCTTGAATACGTACGATGACCGGATCGTAGTCTGACGTAAAACGGTGATTTGCGCATCCTCGGCATTTGTTCGACTCGCGCTTGTTCGACCAGGTCGAATACAAAATCTTCTAGTTGGTCTGCAAGACCGATTTTTTGCTCGAATTGGACCTGGAGAAGGCCCAAATAAAATGTATGCTCGTAAGACAGCTATTTGTTTTCGGTGTGAAGCCATCATGGCGTTATACAACGCAACAACTCCAGATCGTGCTCGTCCGCCATGTTTGGTTGGAATTATGCCGCGACTTAAGACCTGGAAATGAGTGGCAATCACTGGTGGCAATCGATGCGTGTGACGTAATCGTTTTCAAAAGTACCGTCTTCAAGTGTTCACACTAATACGATATGTATGCGTTTTCATTTGTATTCACTTTCAACAGCGTATTCAAATCGATGCGTTTTCGGTGAATAATTCAAGCACGTTATTCTTCAGTGATCACCTACAATGGTTATCGCCAAAGGTATTGTGTTAAAAAATGCGAGGCTTCCTGTGTGAAACGATGTTGCGACACCACCACTTTGTAACGTTTCGGGACAAACCCGATGCCCTTGGAGCTAAAACCGAAACGTCATTCGGAAAGGCGGACTAAAGATACGCGGTCAAAAATCACACGATTTTCCGGTGGACTGCACTGGCAATGTTACTCCAGGTATACGAGTTCATTTGCTAGACTGAAATTTTCGCAATTTGTGAACATATAGTGTAATTGATTGAGAGAAAAAATAATATAGGCAGGAGGTTTTGTGTGCAGAAGATAAGGGTCAGGAAAAGCATGCACAGTGTGGATCCAAATGGAGATCTGCTTAAACTTAACATTGGAAAGTCAAATTATACAGCGAAGAGGTTAACATTATAACGTATAGGCGGGAAAATAACTTACGAATAGTTTACAATTGCGCGGCTTTGCAAAGTGATGTCATCATTCAGTCCTGGGTTTTCTAAATTTGAATCCTTTCCAAGTGCAGACACTTTGAGTAAATTTACATGCATTTCAATCAAATTTACGGCTTTTGTGAGAGGGGATTCGTTTGAATGCTCAGCTGCATAAGGTATTTCTTCTTCGTGGGCCATGTTTTCAGATCAATCTAACAAATTAACGCGTATTTTTCCTGGGGTAACATTGCGAGTGCAGATCACACCGTGTGATTTTGGACCATTTTACCGCGTATTGTTAGACCGCCTTTCCGAATAAAGATTTGCCGAGATCCGAAATGGTTTTGGCTGCAAGGGCATCGGGTTTGTCCCCGAAATGTTAAACAGGAAGTCTAGCATTTTTTAACCCAATACCACTCCATAATCGCCAACCGTCGATGACATATCGACGTCGTCCCAATTTATATACCAGACGAAACAGAATCGCGCTTTTAAAAGCTGCATAGGAATTGCGAAATTATTTATGTGGCAAAGAGTGCACAAGAGCCGCATGAATTTTGTGCTTTGTCCCAACCCCGTATTTATACTAACAGACGGATGATGCTTTAAGACGAACTACTATGCGGATAACGTGTTGACGGATGATCCGTCTGTTTGCCCATGTTAAGGCATGTTTACTCCCAGACGAACTGGAAGAACTATCTTTCGCTTGCCCAAGTTTTTCTAGACGGTCTCTAGTTGTCTCGACGCGATTTTAGTCAACTGACTGCAATCGGAATATATCAAAACAGTTTGATATTTGTCGATGAAGATCGGCTGACAAAAACCGCGTTGTGTGCGGCTGGCTTTCGACACGATTTTTCTTTCTATCATTTCGGTGGAAAAATCTCACATGCGCGGACTACAGGCAGTCCCAAAAAAGTAATTATCGCCTAGCTTCAGCTCGAGCTTGTATTTCTGAAACAACTAAGAATTTTTGATACACCAAAGTATTGTTTTACAAATTTACCGAAACGTTCCTAAGGCATTTTACATACCACTTGTTTGGTGAAATCATTGGTGCTTTTCTCCGAGTGGTAACATATGCGCCAATTATTGTTTGACCATGACTGGCGCGATTAGAGAAAAATTCTTAAATTCAGGGGTACAGTATTCTGCAAAAATAAATTTAACAACAAGCTTGTAACCAAGGTACTCTGAATTTATGATCCTGCGCTGACAATTATGCAGTGTTTAAGTTCTATGTCTAGTTTAAATAATATGTGCCATGTTCACACTGTCTTTCCAGCTCATGGTATCAGATGGCCAAAATTTCAAACACATCCAGGTTTGGTCAAAGTCTGGTACGCCGGATAAATAATGTTCACACACCTAACCTAGACCTGGTCTAAACCAGGTAAAAGCTCATAGTGTAAACACAGCTTTATTTTAATCACCAACGGCCTGTTATAAATTAGGTAAGTATATAGTTAGTTAAGTATATAGTTTTTACAATGTTAGGGTTATAAAATTAGTTGCTCGAGAAAATCAATTTCACCCTTGCTCAAAGGTACAAGGAACATGGTGAAACCACAGATAGCTAAAAGTGCGTATAGATACGCAAAGGAAGTGGTAGGCAGATAGGCTGTGGTCACCCAAGTGAGGAACTAATGTAGATTAGGGAGAAATTATGGGCAGTAGAATATGTGTCAGCCCTGAGAAACAAACTTCTCATGGTTGAAACAGCAGACAGTATATATAAAAGAGAAAGGTGAGAGAGCGAGAGAGGGTTTTGAACAGAGTGTCAGAGTGTTTACGGAAAATAGTGATCAGACTTGTAATGAGCTATTGTTAATAAAAATTGAAAACAAATTGTGGTATTGTGATATACAGTATGTACAGTCCCAACGAACGAGAACCAGCAACTATAAAATCTGAGGGATTTTATAACACACCCACCATTATTACAATTGATGTGGCTTACACAGTAGTTACCATTAGGTTGGTACTATCTAATCAAATTTTTGCATCCACACAGTCAATTAGAGCAGAATTGAACTGTTTACTAGCTATTTGATTTTGTAAAAATGAACAAACAAAATATTTAATAGTTCCTAACCTGCATTCAGGTAATCCTCATTAAGAAAAGTCCCTTGTAGAGCCATTTTATGGAATTGCAGTGCTGGAACTAAAAGAGTTTAAGACATGCCTTTCAAATTAACCATGGTACATCAGTTGTGTTATGAAGAGAACTGCAGGTTTTTAGGAAAAAAACACAAATAATTTCAAATGTGTATAAATGATATTTTATGTCTTACATATTGATGTTCTAGTAAAAATGCAATTGAATAATTGCATCTTGTCTTTCTAATAACTCAAATGTTGACGAATAGACCTTTTCAGCTTGCATGCAAATTAACCCATTTCAAATGTTGTGACCATGGAATAGTCAATAAACCATTTGAGACCATGTTACTTGAAATGGGTTAATTTGCATTAAATCTACAAGGAGATTGGTCTAATCTAGCCTAAGCATTTCCATAACCATCATAAAAAAGCATGAATTTTGTCAATATCACTTATTATCCTACCCCCTCCAAATCCAAGCCCATTTGCCAAGCTTTGCCTTGTGGAATGCATAAAAAGATTGTTGGTGAAACTCAACTTTTATCACTCTTACTGAAGCAATTAGAAAGATGAGAAAATTTGGTAAGCTTTTAGTTAAGCTTCCAATGATAATACATGCAATCATGTTTGGAACCATAAGGGCAGCCTCATGTAGTTACATTATACTACTTATGCAGCATTGACTGGGATCTTTTTTTAAAGTATGCGCAAATGACGAAAATATCA
>NW_021164030.1:0-13132 GCF_004324835.1 Dendronephthya gigantea | reverse complement strand
TTGATTTTCCGCTAATCCAGAAAACTTTTTGCCCCAAGACAGTTTGCATGAGATATAGCTATTCTCGCATATAGAGTCGATTTCCGAATATTGCGGCATTATTGTTTTATACATCATGCTGTTTGTTGCATACTAGAGTTGCAAAGCAACGAGGGCAAGGTTTGATCCTCTCCCTCTGATGATGAAGCTATTGACTTTGAAATCCAACGCTTATGAAGAAAGGGCGTCATTGTCCTTTCGCTTCATGAACCAGAAGAGTTCCTTTCAACTATTTTTGTTAGGCCCAAAAAGGATAGCACTTTCAGGTTAATTTTAAACCTCAAAAAACTAAATGAGTTTGTAACTTACCACCATTTCAAAATGGAATCAGTGCATACAGCACTACAGCTAATGAAGAAAAATTGCTTTATGGCATCTATCGATCTTCGGGATTCTTACTATTCAGTTCCTATTCTGCTCAGCATCAGAAATATCTTAAAGTTTAACTGAAAGGTTATATTTACCAATTTACTTGCTTGCCAAATGGCTGGCGTGTGCCACCCGCATTTTTTCGAATCTCAGGCTGGCAGACGTCTGCGTTTCAGGAGCTGTAAGATTCGACAACGAATTTGGGCCAGGATAAAAATTACATATTCGGAATCTGTGTTATGTAAGCTTTCTATGGATAGCTGTTTTATAAATTTTGAAGCCGTTTTTGGTTTACTTCGCTCGTACTTCAACGCGCATTTAACGTACATCATTATATGCGATTTCGAATCTCAGGCTGGCAGACGTCTGTTTCAGGAGCTGTAAGATTCGACAACGAATTTGGGCCAGGATAAAAATTACATATTCGGAATCTGTGTTATGTAAGCTTTCTATGGATAGCTTTTATAAATTTTGAAGCCGTTTTTTGGTGTTTACTTCGCTCGTACTTCAACGCGCATTTAACGTACATCATTATATGCGATTTCGAATCTCAGGCTGGCAGACGTCTGTGTTTCAGGAGCTGTAAGATTCGACAACGAATTTGGGCCAGGATAAAAATTACATATTCGGAATCTGTGTTATGTAAGCTTTCTATGGATAGCTGTTTCATAAATTTTGAAGCCGTTTTTTGGTGTTTACTTCGCTCGTACTTCAATGCGCATTTAACGTACATCATTATATGCGATTTCGAATCTCAGGCTGGCAGACGTCTGCGTTTCAGGAGCTGTAAGATTCGACAACGAATTTGGGCCAGGATAAAAATTACATATTCGGAAGCTGTTTATGTAAGCTTTCTATCGATAGCAGTTTCATAAATTTTGAAGCCGTTTTTTGGTGAAAAAACCCCCAGCTTTTTTTAAAATTTCTTTGAAGAAGGGGGGGGCTGTATTTGGTACACCACTTGTCTAAGGGGCTGTTTACATGAATCCGGATTGAGTTTCACCCCAGTTCTTAAGAAATGAATGATTGCAGATTCATGTAAACAGTTATTATGATTTCTTGAGAACCAGGGTGGGTTCAATCTGGAATACTGCTCAATCCGGATTCATGTAAACCGCCCAGTGGAATATTGCATTGTGGCTTAATGGTAACTTTCACTAGCCTGAAAAGTAACATTTTCAGGGTAGTGAAAATTTTAACTTTGCTTATAGCTGTGGGGGTAAAATTTAGATAAAGTATACATTCTCCTTTATACCCTTAAAAAATTTGTCATTTTTTGAGTGACAGTTAGGAGTAAAGTTACAGTAATTACTTGATATCCATTTTCTAAGTATATCTAATTTTATCATTTATTAGAGTTTTTTTGACTCCCAAAAATGAATTATTTACTCTCGTAGATTTACTCCTTTTTTGGAGTGAAAATATAGGAGTAAATTATACAATAATTACTCTAATATGTGTATCCCTTTTCAAGAGTACATTTTACTCCTTTATGAGAGTTGAATAAACTCCCATAGTAGCAAAACTGGAGTTAAATTTACTCCCGGAGTAAAAATAAAGGAGTAAAAAGTATTCCAATATTTGTACTCCTTTACTGGAGTATATTTTATTCCTGCAGTGGAGTAATGTTTACTCCTAGTGGTGTTAATGTTTAAATATGAACTGAAGTGGAGTAGATTTAACTCTGGTTTTCGAGTGAAATACACTCCATTATTTCTACTCCTCAAACGGGAGTTATTTCAACTCCTACGGTGGAGTTAAAATTACTCCCCGAAATTAACAGTGCATGGCATTTAAAAATCCCGCGTTACTCTCGCAAAACGCTAAATTTTACCGCATCCCGCGATTTACTCTTGCTTGCGTGAGCATTATTTAGTTACTGGTCCTAATTCTAAATTACTGTAGGGAGCCACCTTTTAAAAATGTCAAGGACCGTATAGTATATAAATGAACATTAGAACAACTTATGTCTGAGTAATATTATTAAACTTATGTCTTTTAAACAATATCATGATTATCATCCCTTACTATTGAATGATGGTAAATATTGAATGATGATGGTGTATAATATATATGTATTTATCCATTTATGACTAAAGGGGGTGGAATTGTCTATATAATTGTTCCAAATGACTTTGTGACAAAGAGGATGTTTGTTATTGAACTAGTATTGAACTCTTAATGCAAGAGTTTAATGTTGTTGCAAGTATTCGGATCCTGTGGAGACAGCCATGCCCTTATTGTAGGTGTGTTAGAGGTTGCCTTTTGAAAGTGAGATGATAGCAATGTTGCAAGATTTATTATTTATAACAGTTGATGCGATTCTGTGCTAGGAATTGTTATATTACTTGTGGTGAGTGTATAGTTCGTGTGAAGTGAACTCGTGATTATCGGTGAAATCGGTGATGATGAAGTTCACATGTGAGCATGCTGTTTTTTCGTGTGTAGTTGACTGTCTGTGCGAAATAACAAGAGTTTTTTTCCTCGTTTTAATTCGTGTATTTTTTTGCAAACTATTCGCTAAAAATGCGAGGAGGACTACATTTGAATCACGAAGGTAATGCAAAACTTTTTAAAAATTTTGTAGATATTATAGCAACTAGTCAGCATGCTTGAAACAAAATTTCAATGAATGTCGAGCCTAATGAAAATTTCCTAAATGATTCCCTTTTTCTGAATTCGCAACAATCCGAAAACCGTAACGCGGTACTTCGCTCGTATGTCACACGCATTTAAGACCGCAAAATTGCTGCACACAATTCTATTTTAGGGCTAAAAAAGAAAGGTAGGTAGTTGTGGGGAATTTTTTTCTACGTTCTACCGGCTTAAATTCAGTAAAGGTTTGATCATTTGTCTTCGAACTTAATCTCTTATCAATAAAGTCGAGAGGAAATTTCATCCTTACAGATTAAACTCAAACCACGTGCAATAAGGATGCACGCATTGATTTGTCGTGAATAATGAAATTTAATGCTATAGCTTAGTGGGCCCTTAGTTATATATAGCACTGTATATATGCATGTTTTCTTAAACTTATCAGCATGCCTTTAATGACCATGTTGTTAGGAGCCATTAAAAATGAAGTTCAAGATTTCGAGAAACCATATAATACTTACTTTTAGTTCAGAGGGCAAATTTCTCTCTTTCTAGACTCTTTCAGGGGGGGGGGTTATTTAAAAGGAGAAGTTCGTGACTTCGTGTAGTTATTGCTGACGCAGCGAGCGAGCCTGAAGCGAGCGAGCAAGTCAGCAATTCTCATTCGTACAGGGCTCTGAAAGTAAGATTTTACTTCCGTTTTTAGAACCAGCATGCATTGCTGTTAACCGACCAGAATGCATCACTGTGCACTGCTGTTAACTGACCAGAATGCTTTGCGTACATGATGCTATAAATACAGGGAATCTGAGTAGTTTAATTAGTTGATTTACTTAGGTTTAAGTAAATCGAAGTAAATTCTACACTTAATATATCCAATTCGACTGATTATTATAGTCGTTCGCTGGCTTTTATAGCACTATATTATAAAGTCAGTTATAACGACTTGTACAACTTTTAATCGTGGCTGTTTGTGCTATACATTTGACATTTCCTACGCATGCGAAATGTTCTTATTTAATTCATGCTGTTAATAAATAAAACTGATAAAATAAGCGGATAACGATGCAATTGCTTTGCCTTTGGTGTATGTTGTATTCATTATATGGCCTACTGATTCCTGCCTGGTCTTACACTATACTGAATTTGCTTAGTACAAACAATTTATAACGCTGACTGAAAAGAGACATTTTTGGGTTGTGTTCCTCACTTTAGGAATTTATTTAGTATTTATCAGTGAAGACTTTTATGGTAATTTGAAGCCTGTATAAATGCGTTTATTTTATACTTAAAAAGCGTTTCAGTTAAATGTCGTTACCAAACCGTTTGGTCGGTCGACTTTGAGTCTGATTTGATGTAAGGCATAGAATAGGCAGTCAAAAGACATGGCATCAAGAGTTCAGGCAATATGTGTACAGTGGACAGAAAAGTATAGCCTTTTAGATTCAAATTAGCGAACAGTGGACAAAAAGTATAGCCTTTTAAATTCAAATTAGCGAACAGTGGACAGTAAATCATAGCCTTTTAAATTCAAATTAGCGAACAGTGGACAGAAAAGTATAGCCTTTTAAATTCAAATTAGCAATAATTGTAAGTGATTTTATTGTTCTCATATGTTTTGAGTTAATGATACGCGACGAAAACTTTTTTTTACAAAAGAGATCAATTATAATTTGTGCTTGTGCTGCTGTACGCATAACTAGAAAGTCTTTTGTTTATGGCTTACTAACTTGTTTGAAGCGATTATAGCTTCTCTGACAAATGAATTCAATCGTATACGGCATTATGCTTGATTTAAATCTAAAAGGTTATATACCTTTTTTATACACACTGTATAATAGAAAGCGTTTCAGAAGGATGCTTCGCATTAAAATATTGACAGCATATATTAAATATTAAAGCATCATCTAAAATTGTAAAGTCCCGTTCATGCTAGTGGAATAAGCACAAGCAGAAATGCAAAAGAAAACTTTGAATTGAATATTTTTTTCAATTCACTGCGTTGTCTGCTCCCATGTCGTAATGAATCTAAAAGTCTCTATTATGAGCAGGTTCCTTGCATTTTTCTTCTTATCGTGAAGTACCGTAAGTGCAATGGGAGCGATTCATGCACCGCATGAATAATTTTGTTTTGACGTCAAACTGTTGTTGTAAAAAAGTCAAACAGACAACTTGTGGCTTACTTGTATGATTATCTATTGTTTGACTTAAATTAAACTTGACAAAACTTTGAAGTGTTAACTTCAGGCCGCTTTTGCAATCAGGATTTCCGATCCATGTGGCCTTCCGCTGTGTATAAAGCTTGACACTAATATCATTGTAAACTCATTTCAACCAACTATTCATTCGGTTTGAAGCAAGTTCTGAAAGGTAAGGATTACATGTTCTTGCTCATTTCTGGATAGACTGTGTTATAAACAATTATTTGACTTTTAAACGGTTGTTGTTTATAGAATTAATATGGTCATGGTGTGTCAGTTGAATACGCCTTGAAGTTTGGTGTGTTTCACGCCTCTTTAGTCCTTCAGTTTTTGTGAGATGTTATTTGTTAGGTGATTTGGCTTTTTTTTCTGCTTTTTGTATCAATAGGAAGCAGCAATTACCTGGGTTGATAAAAGAAGCAAACCAGTACATGTAAGTACTAAAACTGATAGATGTGAACGTGACACGTAGTTTGATAGTTATATAATTATGTTATCTTCATGCAACCATTCACCTGATCTTTCGTCCTATAAACAGTCTCATTCAAAGGCACTTATGTTCTTTTCTAAATATTCCTCTTATTTTTGAACACAAATCCAAACAGTCAAAGCAATTGGGAGCGCCTGTAAAACGTCATCCAATTAATGCTGATGGTAATTGTTTATTTCGATCTTTATCTTTATCGATCTTTATATTTAATGTTTTAGTTATGCCTACACGCCTACGCATTGATAAGGGTACTGAAACGGCGGATATGGCCACCATGCACTCCTACCTTCTATCAAAGCATGAAAGTGATGAAGATTCAGCAGATTGTGTCATTTATGGCCCATCTACCGAAAACAAGATAGAACGATGGTGGAAAGAGTTACTAGAAAGACTGGAAACATTTTTTAAAGACCAGTTAAGGAAGTTATTAGAAGATGGTGATTATGAACGAGATATTCCAATACATAGGTACAGTAGACTGTACTACTGGGTAAGCATTTAGTTATATTTATCTGCAAAGGACTAATAAGTTATCTTTTCTTTCTTACTAGAAATATGCTGGCATATGTGTATGTTCCAGTAGTTCAAAAAGAGTTAGACATCTTTAGAAAAACAGTGTGGAATTCTCACCGTGGAAGAAAGCAGCAAAAAAAACAACTTCCTTGTGGGGTTCCTGACCATATATACTATCACCCTGAGCAGTATGGAGGTGAGCGATGTGGCTACATTGTCAGTGAAGAGCATTTGGAAGAAGTTGCGAAGTTATCTGGTGTTTTGGAAGACACAGATGATTTTCTGAATGTACAATTCCGAGCAAGTTGTGAAGAGCACATCCCAAATACTGATGAAATAAAGCCTGACCAAGCTGCAAATGCATACTTGTTCCTGAAGTCACCTTTAACATAAACATACAACTGAAAAGGATGTGACAAATAGTGCGGTTCCAGAAAATATCCATATAACTCTTCTCCCAATCATGTAATGTATAATAATTAGTAGAGACTGATGGATGGGTGGATCATTTTGGAGATCTAGGAGGGTGTTATGGATATTTTCTGGAACTACACATTGGGGGGGAGGGTGTAGTCCAGGTGTGAACATGAGAAAATTTAATGTTACAAAGCCCATTATAGAGGCCATTAGAACCAATGGTTGAGGCCAATCTAGCAAATAAATTGAACTCTGTTCATCAGATCAAAACTACATTTTGGAGTTTCTTCAACTGTCTAAAATACTTATAAAATACTTTAAAAATCACAAATCCCCAAACCTGATCAAATTACTGACCTAGACCTGGCTTCTACATTTCAAAACTACCTTTTCCATGTTGCATAATGTATGTATGGAAAAAATATGGCAATAATGTCGCATAAAGTTTGTACATAGGTTCATACTTAACAAATGTAATCATGTATCATAATTAACAAGTGTAAATTACTAAACTTGAATGATTAAACATTATGATCTACAACAGTAAATATATTATATTTCTCAAAACTAGTGTCAATGTAAAAGTTATCTTTTAACAAGGTTCAAAAACAACAATTTGAAAAAGAACTTAACAACTAACAATACAGTTGGTCTCTAAATCCATTCATCCTGGAATGTTTAGTTGCTACAGTACACATATGCCCAGAAGTGTACAATACTTGTTGCACTTGTGGTCTAATAAAAACCTCTCTATTGCTATGGTAGATAGGTTACCATAGCAAAACAAAACTGCTTTGGTAGTATCATCAAGAAGTTTAGCACTAGCTATTTCAGGGTCATATAAGAAGTATTTAGTTCCCTGGATATCTAAAACCATGATTGTGTTTTTTGACTTTGCATATGTAAAATGTGCAAATGCTTCAGCCTTTGCAGAAATTTCACTGCCTTTTACAATAATTTCACCATCATTTATATACTTAACAAACTCTCCTTCCATATAAGGCTCAACAGTAACAAGTTGACCATCACAACTTCTTCCCAAATACACTTTGGTATACTTGAAAGTCTCTCCAAATTCTTTGCAAGTGGAAACCTCCTTCTCCATTGCTGATGCATAATACTTTGCTAAAGTGTGCATTTGTACAGACTTCCTTGTGTGATTATCAACTGATCCAAATACTTCTTCTATAGCCTTCACCTCGTCAGGTTTATAACGATTAACCACGTACTTCCCTTTAAGACCAGAAATTCCTTGGGCTTCAAAAGCATTTCTGAATGCTCCACTAGCAAAGATGTTTTGCTTACTGATAACTTGACAGGAAATGGAAGAAGCCACTCCTTTTTATCAATGGAAAATTCCTCGAGGTATAACTCAACAATTTATTCATCACATTTTGGAGGGATCATTTTGTCAAGTTGGAGAATTTTACTCAGTGGAACTGACTTTGGAAATGATGAAGGCGTCGCTTTCTTTTTCGGAGAATCTATTTTAGAGATCTTCGCGTTTCTGTAAAATTCCTTACGCGGGGTTTGTCAGCCTTTTAAGTCCTCGGTTTTTTCGCTGCTGTCCCACTCGTTAAACGATCTGAAACTGAGGAGAACTGGATCTTCCTCGTCAACGCCTTCATCATCATTGTCGGCAGCTTGATCATTAAAGTGAAATCTTACGTGCAGTAATTTAGTGTTCTTTATTTGATCGATGCTGGTGTATGACGGACCTCTTTCACCAGCTAGCACGTCACACTCCATAACCGAAGCTATGCCAAAATGATTCTTGCAGGCTTTCTTTATATTATCAAGAGTTAGTGCATCATATGGAAAAGGCACGATTGTCAAGGGTCAAATGCGGCCGTATTTTTAACATTTTCCTTCTACATCAGCGGTTAATCTCTGCACAGTCAAATAATCTACAACGTCAGGGAAATTTTCATCCTTCTTTCGCCTTTTCTCTGCATGTTTTTTCTTAAAATTGTCCCATTTACATTTTTTTTGTTCGACATTACTGAAGCGAATAAAACAGCATTCAAGCAATGCAACATGTGCTTCGAATAATATCGACACCCACAAAGCATCATGGGCTATGGCACTCATAGACTGCTTCGAATTTTTTTTTAAATTTATTTTTATACTGGCACGAATAGGCTAGAGAAAAAAAAAAAATTTTATTTTTTTGGTTTTTTTTTCAAAAAAAATAAAAAAAGTGAAAGAAAACAAAAATATAACTTATTTTAAACAACATGTAATCGAAAATATTATGGCCCTCCTAGGCCACCATAGACAGCTTATGCAAGGTGAGGAGGATTTTTACGCAAAGCTTTATTGTGTTTAGAGATATGCATATAAAAATAATTATAATAACTTGTAGGTACACCACGTAAGTATTAAATACTGCAAAGCTTTCGGTCCGTTAACCCGGACCTTCATCAGTGCAATTACTCAAAGCAATTACTCAATTACTCTTACTCTTACTCTTTTCTTCAATTACTCTTTTATCTTTTGACGTCCGAAAGATCAAAAGATAAAAAAGACAAGAAGATTTGGCTGTTGACACTCTAAGACGCACTGTTGTTAACCAAAGTGCGCGAAAACTTATGCCGGTTGAAGAAGAAGTCTTGGCATTGGGTTTAAATTTCGCTGTTGTACCACACAAGATTCCTAAAGAAGAAATCGTTCAACATCTGGAACCAAAGTTGAATCATCTCAGAGATGATATAGCATCCAACATTCGTGTTAAAGTAACTGAGGTCTTGCGACGTACAACTTTACCCAAGTCTAATCTTTCCAAGGAGCAGAAGGATGCAGTGAGGAACCTAAGGGCAGATAAGTCTATACATATTTTAAAGGCTGATAAGGGTAATGCTACGGTTTTATTAAATCGTGCAGAGTACGAAAGTAAAATCCATGCTCTTCTTGAAACTCCAACATATAAAGAGCTAAAACGTGATCCTACAGCCAATATTGAACGTAAAGTATGTTCTAAACTATCTGAACTTAGGAAATCAGGTATTTTGTCTCAAAACCTTCATGATTATTTGAGACCTTCATGTAGTGTGTGCCCAAAATTTTATGGTTTACCCAAAATACATAAATCAGGTGTACCTCTTAGGCCTATAGTTGCATCCCAAGGTTCACCGACTTATAATTTAGCTAAATATCTTGCTAGAATTTTAAAACCAGTTGTTGGTCAAACTGAACATCATGTAGTTAATTCTAAAGAATTTGTTAGAATATGCAAGATGTTAGATTAGGTAAAAATGAAATTCTTGTCAGTTTCGATGTAGTTAGTTTATTTACTAATGTACCAGTAGATGAGGCGTGTAACATTGCGAAAGACAGGCTGCTTTCAGATGATACCCTCTCTAAAAGGACTAGCCTTTCTCCTGAGAGTATATATGAACTACTGAAATTGTGCCTGAATACAACTAGTTTTCAGTGGCGGGAGAAATACTACGAGCAAACTCATGGTGCTCCTATGGGTAGTCCCTTATCACCAGTTATGGCTAATTTATTCATGGAAGAATTTGAAAAGAAAGCTATAGCTACAGCATGTTTAAAACCTGGTTTCTGGTTTAGATATGTAGATGACACATTAAGTAGTTGGTCGCATGGTTTAGAAAATTTGAATAAATTTTTAGATCACATTAATAGTATACACCCTTCAATTAAATTCACATTAGAAATACAGAAAGATAACTCTATATCTTTCTTAGATATCTTATTTGATGTAAAAGAGAACGGGACTTTGGGCCATAAAGTTTATAGAAAACCAACACACACTGACAGATATCTGAATTATAGTTCATTTCACCATCCTAGCATTAAAAGATCAGTATGCAAAACATTAATCAACCGTGCCAAAACAATTTGTGATTCAAATAGCATTGACTCAGAGTTAAAGCATTTGAAGGATGTTCTGCACATGAATGGTTATCCTAAGAAATTCATAGAACATGCTATGAATGAACAGCAAAGACAGAGGCAAGACACGGAATATCTATCCTCTGTCTGTTTACCATATATTGGCCCAGCTTCATATAAAATCGTTAGGATTTTAAAAGAAGTTGGAATACAAGTTTACCATTCTAGCAATAACAAATTGTTTCGCGCTCTTTACACACACAAGGATGGCGTCGATGAACAACAGAAACCTGGTGTGTACCGCATTCCATGTGAATGTGGTTTGGTTTACATTGGAGAGACCGGTAGAAATCTCTCAATACGTCTTAAAGAACATAAGACGAACTGCGAGAAAGGTAAACTGGATAAGTCTGCAGTAGCTCACCATGCATGGACTTATGATCATCGCATTAAATGGAACGATGCTACCATTTTAGCAAACGATAAGTTTACTGTCTCTCGTAAAATGAGAGAATCTATTGAAATTTATAAACATCAAACTATCGTCCAAGAGGGAAAGCCACTTAATAGTACGTGGCGTGCTCTTTTCGGTGTCTCTTAGTCAAATACTTGTCTAGGGCGCGCGCATTAGTTAGAACTTAATTAAATGAAACCGTTTAATTAATAGCGCGAGCAAACTAATCACGACTAACATGATATTTAAGTGACGCGCAAACGTGTATTCAAGTAATTGCACTGATGAAGGTCCGGGTTAACGGACCGAAAGCTTTGCAGTATTTAATACTTACGTGGTGTACCTACAAGTTATTATAATTACTAAAGTCGCCATGCAATCATACAAGAAAATTATTTCATATAAAAATAGCTGCAAAAATAGAAATATCAAAAGCATGACAGGGATTAGTGAATGATTTTGCCACAAGACGCCCGAGTAAATATATTTTTCGGCCATTAGCAAATATTTTAGATAAAGATTTTCAAATTTTTTGACCTTAATGAAATGAACTGCTGGTCTAATATTCTGTTGTATGCTTTGTCAATCCCTTCTATCATTCTTGCTCAATTTGAAATCTAGCAAATCAATATTAAAGAATTTAACTTTCAATGTCTGACATCTCATATAAGGGAAAAATTGATATTTTAGACAATGGTTTTCAAATTTTTTGAACTAAATGAAAAAAACTACTGGTCTAATATTCTGTTGTGTCCTTTGCAAATCCGTTCTGAACATTGTTACTGAATTTCAAGTTCTGCAAATCAATATTAAAGAATTTATCTTTCAAAATCTGATATCTCATATAAGGTAAAAATTGCTATTTAGACCATGGTTTTAAATTTTTTGAACTGAATAAAATGAACTGCTAGTCTAATATTCTGTTGTATCCTTTGCCAATCTCTTTTGCATATTCTTACTGAATTTCAAGTTCCGCAAATAAATATTAAAGAATTTAGCTTTCAAAATCTGACATCTAATAAAAACAAAAATTGTTTTGGACAACTGGTTTCAAATTTTATGACCTGAATGAAATTAACTGCTGGTTTAATATTCTGTTGTATCCTTTGCCAATCCCTTTTCAACATTCTTGCTCAATTTGAAATCTAGCAAATCAATATTAAAGAATTTAACTTTCAATGTCTGAAATCTCATATAAGGGAAAAATTGCTATTTTAGACAATGGTTTTCAAATTTTGACCTGATTGAAATGAACTGCTGGTACTATTCTGTTGTATCCTTTGCCACCCCTTCTGAACATTCTTACTGAATTTCAAGTTCAGGAAATCAATATTAAAGAATTTAGCTTTTAAAATCTGATATCTCATATAAGTGAAAAATTGCAATTTTCAACAATTGTTTTGAAATTTTTTGACCTTATTAAAATGAACTGCTGGTTTAATATTCTGTTGTATCCTTTGCCAATCCCTTTTTCAACATTTTTGCTCAATTTGAAATCTAGCAAATCAATATTAAACAAAGTTTTTCAAATTTTTTGAACTGAATAAAATGAACTACTGGTCTAATATTCTGTTGTGTCCCTTGCCAATGTTTTCTGAACTTTCTTACTGAATTTTAAGATCAGCAAATCAATATTTAAGAATTTATCTTTCAAAATCTGACATCTATATAAGGGAAAAATTGCTTTTTCGACAACTGGTTTCAATTTTTTGACCTTAATGAAATGAACTGCTGGTCTAATATTATGTTATGTTTTGCCAACCTTTGAACATTCTTACTGAATTTCAGTTCAGCAAATCAATATTAAAGAATTTATTTTCAAAACTGACATCTCATAAGGGAAAAATGCTACTCTGGACAATGTTTTGAATTTTTTTGACCTGAAAATGAACTGCTGGTCTAATCTTCTGTTGTATCCTTTGCCAATCCCTTTTGAACATTGTTACTGAATTTCAAGTTCAGCAATTCAATTTTAAAGAATTTATCGTTCAAAATCTGTCATCTCATATAAGGGAAAAATTGTTTTTAGACCATGGTTTTCAAATTTTTTGAACTGAATAAAATGAACTGTCTAATATTCTGTTGTATCCTTTGCCAATCCCGCACATTGTTACTGAATTTCAAGTTCAGAATAATATTAAAGAATTTACCTTTCAAAATCTGACGTATATAAGGGAAAAATTGCTTTTTAGAAAG
>NW_021164029.1:0-13224 GCF_004324835.1 Dendronephthya gigantea | reverse complement strand
CAAAATACTTCATTCACAAATTCCGTAGTTACTTGTGTATGTCTAAACTATAAGACGCAAATCGCTGCGAAAATAGACGATCTTATTTTAATTAGCGCTTTGCATAAACTTATTGCGAAGTTGTCTCTATTCGAACCTTAGGGCAGAGTCTAAATAGATATAGACATGGTTTGTCTTAATATTAAATATAGGATTTGTTAAATCCGGATACTATAAAAATCAGCAGTTGTAAAAAATCTGCAGGGGCCGGTTGTATCAAGCCCGTTTAGCTTAAACGGTGCATGGTTAAGTTCAAAATAGAAAGCCAGTCTATCGCTTTATTCAACAAGCAAACTAAATGTTTTTAACCTTAATACAAAGATATTGTTTTCAACTACATATTCAGTGCATAATATTCAAGTTGATTCATTCAAGAGAGTTATTTTGACTTATCCGCCGTTTAACGGCCTTGATACAACCGGCCGCAGATCGGCAAAACGTAGAGCGGTTCTGTAACATAGGGCAGCAGCTAGTTTCATCTGAACCGAAAATGCAACAGCTAATCGACTTCTAAACACGTCTATGGGGAGAGAATTTTAAATAATCCGCAAACAGATAAATGCATACGTATAGAGTACTGTTAATTATAGTATAAGCAGTAAGTATACTATAGATCAGGGGCCGGTTGTATGAAAGCCGGATAGCGCTATCCAACAGATAGTGATTTTTTCAACCGTTCTAAAAATGCTTGAAAAGTGATAAAATTTCATTTTTGGAACCAGCAATTATTGAAAAGGATACTCGATTTAGGAATACTAAGGTTTAATCAAAGTTATAGCAAACAACGGGCGATTTTAAAGCGATTGAAAAAACTATCCGGTAAATAGCGCTATCCGGCTTTCATACAACCGGCCCCACTAAGATCAGTAAATAAGAATATTGTCAGATGCTATATCAGTACATATTATACAGTAGCTATTTGGAATTGTATAATGCGTCAGAGAAAAATAAACAAGAATACAACATTTAAGACATCAGCAAATACAAACTTCTAACAACATCGGAAAAAAACAGAGGGAACTTTCCAGTGAACGGAAATTTAACTACGGCTTACAGTATGGGGGCTGATTGCGGTTACCCAGAAGGAAAGGAATCTTTTGTGCAAATATACGTCATGAACAAAACTATAGGGTTGTATTGATAGCAATTAGAATTGGAAGGGCTATAAACATTCTAAAAATTATATGAAATTATTTCAATTGATAAATCTAAACTAGGATAATCTATGTTCCTAATACAATGGCATTTGGCACAATGTGGTGGCATTTGGCACAATAATATGGCCTTGGGCACAACAGTACGGCATTTAGCACAAAAATTTTGCATATATGCCACGTCATTTCGCACAGAATGAACGAGAAATATCAAATAAGTGAGCTTTTTGCAAAACACGAAACCTCAAAATCTTTGGTTAAAACAATGTTAGAAATATTATAAGGCAAATATGGAGAATTCCATCAATGGTCGAAATGGGTTATCCCTTAAAATTACAAGACATGAATCATGTTCATTAAAAAGCACACATAATTCCCTTGAATCAGTCATATAAGTTCTAGCTATACATTTAATGTCAAAACATGGTTTTACATCAGGTCTGATTAACAATTGCAGAGAAAAGGCCAGTGACTTAGCCACTAAATTTTGGCCATAATAAATATGTTTAGGAGAAATTAAATAGGGCAGCAGTAGTTGCATCTAGTTTACCGGAATACAACAGGTAATCGACTTCCAAGCACTCTAAGAGAAGAGAGTTTTATAGATAAGTATATAATAAGAATTGTATAGGAACAGGAATACAAGTCATTCAGACTATTGGGAAATACTCTGAACCATCACATGCAAAGAAACCATGCCAGGAAGTTATCAGGCTGGATTGTGGTTAACCAAGAGAGGATGTTGTTTGCGCAGAATATACGTCGTCAGAATTGTCCCTACAACAAAACTATAGGTTAGTTGCAGACAAAAACATTTGTCGTCCAACATAAAAGAAACTGACTGATCGCACATGCAGGGGGCATAATAGAACCCTTAAACAGTGAACAAGCCACTACCTAAACATGTTAAAGATTCGTATAAATACGTAGAGCTTATTTGCGACTAGAATTAGAGCTTGTTAGAGCAAACAGACCATGTATTATTAAGGCTTTTAAACAGCAAATATACTCCTTTAAACTAATAAGTTGCAAAGATCATAAATATTATTTGCGATTTTTATAGGCCGCGGCTCATAGTTTAGAATCGAGGTTCGTCTTTATTATAAGCCGTACGTATAATAATTTTATATTTAGGAAAATTGGTACATTCCTTGAAGGTCTACGTCCTATTTTCGCTTGTATAAATACCCATAATAAGTATGGAAAGGAAAAGGCTGCATGGTTAACAAAAAGTGAAAAATATAAAAGGCAAAAGCGGAGAATTTATTCAATGGTCGAAACGAGTTATCCCGAAATTTACAAGACAAGATCATTGCATCACATCATATTTATAACCAACATGACTGTTGCTATATAACAGTTATCATAGTTGCAAATACATTATGAAAACAATAATAACACATCTATGATTAGTAATGATAATAATACATGTGCAATGTTGGTATCTGATCGACCAATCAAGAAGCAGGTATAGGTGGGGAGAGTTTTTTAAAAAAAATTTAAAAAGCCCAGTTTTTTGAGGCTGAAAGTTAATATACTTTGCAGATGGCTGCCAAACAGGGTTTAATTGTGTTTATATCTTAAACGAGTTCGGTGACCCCCATTTTTTTGACATGAAATATTTACGCTTTACATGCTTTATCTATAAAAACGTTTTAAAAAATTTTTACGAAAATTTTGGGGAAATTTTTAATAAGCCAAAATAACGTTTTTAATAAACAGACTTGACGGAATTTTAAAAAACTTTTTAGAGATAAAGCATCTATAGTGTAAATGTTTATTGCAAAAAAAAATTGGGGTCACTGAACTCGTTTGCGATATAAACACCATTAAACCCTGTTTTGCGGCCATTGCAAAACGTCTCTGTTGCCATAATAACGGGTGTCAGAGAAAAGTTCTGAATAGATTTTCGATTTAGATATATTTCCTGCAAAGTATATTATTAACTTTTAGCCTTCTAGCAAAGCATTTAGATGCCTAATAGCTCTGTTTAAAATATGAATAAAAAAAATTTGACGAACTGTATCAAGCCAAACTAAATTAATTACATATAATTACAATAGAATATAATTAAATCACATATAATTATGGAGGATCAATAATTAAGCAATCTAAAGAACAATTCTTGTGAATATTATTATTTGGGATATATACATACATGCTTTGGTTATAAACAGTGAAGGCTTAAATAAATCTTTGAATCGAGAAGTTTATCCAGTAATTATATGCAATTTAAGCTTGTGCCAGGTCAATGGCATCGCCAGCATCGATAAGTGGGGTGGACATATTCATATATTCATGTTGACAGACCGATAAAACAATCAATTTGAAAAGAAATGAATAATGTAAAACACGAGTATATAAATAAGTCCCCCACACTTATCAAGCTGGCGACGCCACTGGGCCAGGTGGCAGAGACAATCCAACCTCGTTCCCAGGGCCTTTTACCTTGATTCTGGTGGTGATTTCCTCTTCTTTCTCATAAAGTCCCAAAAGACCTGGGAACGAGGTTGAGAGACAATCGCCTGGAAGAGGTAATACTTGTGCTCTCAATTAAAAGTGTGTAAGGGGTTATATGCATTACCTTGTTTCGTGAGTAAGAAAACAATTTTAGAGCTACAAATACGACTGAAAATGCGCACTTTTGTAATTTTTTCATTGGAGGTCTTTTATTGGTTATCAAAAAATGGCTAAAAGAGCGTCACATATTTTCCGGACAGTCCCAGTCTCGTTGTAACCGCAGTTTCATTAAACGCTGCCTTCTAATGATGCAAATAACGCAAAGATAACAATTTTGTTCATGCTAATATAGAAAAAGTATAATTATGATGCAGAAAGGTAATAATCTAGAAATTCATATTTGAATATAAGAATTTAAACGACTGTGCGTAGAGCGTATGAATTCAGAAGGCGGGGGTCGAACTCCGAGCAGATTTGTTGTGACTCATGACAAACAGATTTATTATTGTAAATTACCAACATGTTACCATATGATTGTTACGACTACGTAAAAAAAATATTTGTTGCTTTTATTTTCGCTCTCTAAGTACCTTTTGCAAAGCACATTTATATTCACGATCTTTTGTTTCTGTGCGTGACTTTAGAGGGAAAAAGATTATTTAATTTAACATAGCCTCATAGAGTAATAAGTTTCAAAGTCCGTATTTGAGACAAAAATATGAAGATTGCGCCAAATGCCAAAAGGAATAACATGCAGTTGCGCCGAATACCACAGTTATGCAAAATACCATGGACATCTATTTTCAGCTTGGCATTTGGGACAATAAAATTGATGCAGTAGTTTTAAAAGCAAAAACGGATATTTCACAACGAATAAACACAAAGTAGATATTGGTTACACACAGTTTTACATTTTAAGACGGTATCAGACACTACAGAACTAAAATTTAAGAAAAAAATCAAATTTTACATGATTGTGCTAAATGCCAACAATCTATAGATAGATAGATAGATAGATAGATAGATAGATAGATAGATAGATAGATAGATAGATAGATAGATAGATAGATAGATAGATAGATAGATAGATAGATAGATAGATAGATAGATAGATAGATAGATAGATAGATAGATAGATAGATAGATAGATAGATAGATAGATAGATAGATAGATAGATAGATAGATAGATGATAGATAGATAGATAGATAGATAGATAGATAGATAGATAGATAGATAGATAGATAGATAGATAGATAGATAGATAGATAGATAGATAGATAGATAGATAGATAGATAGATAGATAGATAGATAGATAGATAGATAGATAGATAGATAGATAGATAGATAGATAGATAGATAGATAGATAGATAGATAGATAGATAGATAGATAGATAGATAGATAGATAGATAGATAGATAGATAGATAGATAGATAGATAGATAGTAGATAGATAGATAGATAGATAGATAGATAGATAGATAGATAGATAGATAGATAGATAGATAGATAGATAGATAGATAGATAGATAGATAGATAGATAGATAGATAGATAGATAGATAGATAGATAGATAGATAGATAGATAGATAGATAGATAGATAGCTAGCTAGCTAGCTAGCTAGCTAGAAGAATTGGGCCTTTTGTAACCTCCTTATGGAGCTTTGGTAACCTTCATATGGAGCTTTTGTAACTTATGTGGTCCTTTCGTAACCTATGTGGTCCTTTCGTAACCTTCAGTGAATGGCGCTTTTGTAACCTTACTATGGACCTTTTGTAACTTACATGTGGCGCTTTTGTAACCTTCATATGGCGCTTTTGTAACCTTCATATGGCACTTTTGTATCATGGTCAGAAAATAATATTTGATTTAGTCTGAAGGAGACTTACGAGTTTTAGACCTTAAAAAACTGCAGAAAAGCTTATGGTATTATTTTGTTTTACTCCAGAGGACATTTTCCGATGTGTTCGCAAACTGTAATATTTCACAAATGGCATGTCCTTGTACACACTTTGTGTATGATTAGCCATTTCCAAATCGAGCAGGGTACCGGGTCTAATCGCAAACTGCAAAGCATCTATGGACCATTTGGAGGGACAGGAAATGAAGTCTGATATCATTTGTCCCTCCAAACAGTTCATAGATGCTTTGCGACTAGACCCAGTACCCTGCTCAATTGGGACATTGCTAATGCAAATGTGTTCTTTTAAATTAAGTGTGTACCGTAAGAGTAAAAGTAAGTAAAAGTTTCACTTATGAACCACGTGTATTTTAGATATTTCCCATGTAAACCATATACAAATGTTGTCAGCAATTTTGAAATCAACCTGATATGAGGTTAATCCAGGCTGAAATCACTGTGTTAAAAAGCAATTAGATGGCAAGAAATGCCATTGATTTCAAAATGAATATAATAAAAGATGAAATTGCCGATTCCCTCGTGGCTGCAGGTAATGTCATTGCCTGTCTTCGCCATTTATTCGAAGAAATATGACAGCTTAAACAAAGATTATAATTATCACAAATTTAGAAAAATTTTAATGGAAATTCAAATAAAGATATCTATTTTAATTACATTCAACGGTTTGGAAATTGTCATAGCTAAAATATAATTTCCACAAGTGTTCCAACTCTAATTTATAATATGCAGATCTACATTGAGGACGTTTAATGCGTTCAAATGCAATGCTAAACTGTATCAAAAGAGAAGCTTTGAAAATTGAAGACACCTACTTCCATATCTACTTGGAAAGTATAATCGAAACGACCAAGACTTAAAAATACAATAATTCAGTTCAAAATCAACAAAAGTGCGTCATATAGACACGAGACAAGAAGTAAAACCTAAGCTTGCGCATACCTTAAGCTTCATTTTAACGCCTTAACGACCTCAATGTCCTTAATTTAAACTGTGTAATTTATGTACACACAATACTGTACATAAAAGTGTTCAAGTCTCAAAAGTTTGTCCATATCTTTTTCCTAATTTGCAATTTTAACTATGAAGTTTACTTAACGTTTTTTGCCAATCTATGTTTTCTTCGTTCATATTTTATTCTATTGACTAAGGCAATAGGCGTTGACTTTTGCAACAAACTACGTCCATCACGGCTGCCAGAACATCTCTTTTCAACTTCAACTTTGGAAATTATCACGGTTTTCCGAATCATATCCTCAAACAATTTTTGTATGGTTTGGACTTCGTCACAATTGAAGAGGCTATTCCTTTCTGTAGGGGCAATGATGCTTGTGGATAACTGGTCATCGTTGGTTCCTGATTCTTCTGCATGCTTTTGCACATCTTCCATACGATCCAATTTATCTTCCAAAGAATCGTGCTCTTGTGGTAGCTCCATGACAGGAACAAGTTCACCTAAATTTTTCTTGCCCTCTTTCTTTAACTTGTCGTAAATTCGCCTTGGTGACATGCCACAAAGCTCTTCATGTGTTTCGACACCATGACGAACAACATCCAGGGTTACGTTATTCTTCAATATATCCTTCTGGAATATTTTCTTAATTTTGGCAACGTCGTCGTCAGTCCAAGGAGCTCTTTTACTTTCACTCTCGGATGATTCGCATGGGGAAGACTTTCCCTTACCATCAACAGCCATTGTTTCCTCTACTGTAGTGGCGGTCTCGAGAATATCTCCACCTCCATCGTCGGTTCGCATCAGCCGTCCAAGGTTTCGCGAAGCTTCTATGGACGTTTTCGACTTCTCTGTCAGAAGATAATACTTCTTTGCGGTCGCTTCGTTGTGAGATAAGGGCTAGCTAATTTCCCACTCATTTCTGGCTTGTCGATGTGTACTTTGGTTACTGCTGCCTTACGAAACGAGGTGCAAGTTATTTTAACGTCCACTCCAGCCTTTTTAAACACAGATTGTACTGCCTTAGTGATGTGCCCAGAATTCATACCATTTCCATTCCAGGATAAGAATACTGGACCGTTGATTCGGGTTGTAACATGGGCTCGCATCACACCAACAAATACCGACATCCACGACTTCAGCTTTTCGCTCAATACGACACGAGCTGGTCCATGAACATGCGCCGTTTTATGTTTCTTCACTGTTATTAGATAATGGTCATCTTGTTTTCGGATGTTAGTAAATTCCTCCATCGTCATATGAGCTAAGACACCTGGTCGATTGGCATTATCTATGAATATTTGGGTAAATAGGAAATCCCTGACAAGGGTGTAACTGGATTGGGTAACAGGGGTCGACTCGGCTGAATCAGAGTATTGTCCAATTATCTTAATAGCCTCTCGAGCTGCCGCACTTTTCTCCAGCTTCCTGATATTTGAAGGCGTCAAACGGTTAAGCATATCTTCCTCAAGCTTTTGCCATTTTCTTGTGTTAGACTCTCTCTTGTATGACGCAGACCACATCTTTACCTTTTCCCGCGCAGAGCTTACGTCCACCCAATTGAATTTGATGCTTTCCGGTTTGTCAGACAGCACAAACGAAAAGAAATGCCGCAGACTCATGAGGTACGACTTGATTGTGCCAGCTTCGTACTTTTTCTGCTTCACATGCACATTTAGAAAAACTTGACGGATTAACTTCAGGTCAAATAGGGACTGAATGTTCTCTGAATCATCGATGGCTTTTAGCAGGATATACAGCTGAGAACCATGTTGCATGACCGTTTTTTCATCTTTTTTGCTGCCATCAGGAGACGCCAACCACTCTTGAAACTCCGTGATTACAGGTGGTAATGTTGATTTTGTCTGCTGTTTCACATCTTCCATGCTGCTGCTTTCATCTTCGTCATCGTCATCGCCATCGTCATCATTAAAACTACCATCATCATTATCATCATCATCATCATCATCATCATCATCATTATGGTCGTCATCATCATCATTATGGTCGTCATCATCATCATGGTCATAACGTCCACGCTTATTTTCACCAATAACCTCTTTATTTTCATCCTGTTCTTCTTCATCTTCTTCTTCTTGTTCCTTGCGATGTTGGTGGCTTCGATCCACTTCCCATGTCTTCCTCTTTAACTGTTCTTCTTGCCACTTAATCATGGCATGCTTACGATTTGGAGCAACGGGAGCATCTACAATTGCACGTTGGTACATCGTCGATGCTTTATCTAACTTGTGCACCTTTTGCAAGTGCTTTGGTAAACGTCGAACAATCGAGTGGCAATCATCAATGGGACACTTGCGACGGCAACGATAATCTTTTTTCTTCGGTTCTTTGGTGAGTCGCTGTCTGATATTGTATTTTAATAGCACTTTCGAAGCAGCTTCCTTCGTCCAGTGATGCACATTTCGCATATGTCTTGGGAGATGCACGACCTTGGCATTACACATTACCAAGGGACACGAAATTTTTCTTCTCTGGGGTGCAGTAACATTTTGCTCACCAGATGATTTCCTCTGCTTATGACTTTCAACTGAAAGGTCTTCTTGTAATGACTTGCTTGAATGCCCTTGTTCACTTTCCTCATGGACATGTGCATCTTTTGACGGGGCCCAACTTTCATCACTTGACTCACCACAACTTTCGCTTTCACAAGATTCTACAGTTTTCTGAAAAGTACATACATATACAGGGTATATAAAATTGCACTCTAAAAAAGTTTGAAATGAGTCGCTAGCAAGTAACAACGAATCAGATAAAATTGTCCTTTGTTGCGAACCTGGTTTTCACTGGAACAGTCTTCCATTTCTGTTGCCCTGTTCGATGTTGTCTGCAACATTTCTTCATTTATCAGCATATCAATGCTGTCAAGGTGTTCTTCTATTTCACATTGTTTTGTCTACAGAATGAATAAAAGTAGAATTTACTTGTTTCTTAATCAAGATGGTACATTACTTATCCTGGCATGTATTTCTACAACAATACAAAAAACTGGTATAAAATACTATATTTCATAACTTACTTCATCTGCTGGCAAAGTAAACTCATATTGAACAGTTCTGTCAATTTTTGTATCCTTAAAATCAACCTTCCACTTTCCATTAAAACTCTAAAAAATCATAAAATTGATTTTGTATAAACTTATGGAGTTTGCTAATTAATTGCAACAGATGATAATCTTTGTCCCTCTCCCCTCTTTAGAAGCAATCTTGGCACTTAAAAGACCTGTCATGCAACAAAATTTCAACTTTATTTCTACGAACATCGTTGATAAGGGGTTAGGGTTGGCACATTTAACGTACATATTACCTGCATGATTAAAAAAAGGTCATAATCATTGCAGGTGATTTTATTCCTTAAAAAATCTATCATTATAATTAGCACTACAATGTGACATAAAACAAGAATACTTACACCAACGATATCTTGAATTTCGGAAAAACTGCCAGAATATGAGGCGCATTCTTTGCATTTTTCCCATATGTAAAACTATCCCTAAGGATTCTAATCGGTTTTTTCCCCTTTCTTTCCATTTTATGTACTATAAGAAGAAATACATCATATAAAAATTAGAGCTACACATTCCATAGTTACAGTTAAAAAACTTGTCTCACTGAACAAAACAGCTAAATTAATTAGATTCCCTAAGTTGCCAGGTGAAAACTCCCTGTAACAAATAACCATATCACATAAAAATGAAGTAGAGTAATGTTAATGCACCCTGAATTAAGTTCTATAAAAAACTAAGCATGTAGGAAAATTATATAGAGCTACAAATTAGTTTAAACTAGTGTTTTATGTTGAAAAAACAAATACTTAAACAATGAAAAAACACATCTAGCCCCTTAAGTAGCTAAGAAGAGAATATCAATGCACCCTGAATAAGGTTCTATATAAAACTAAGCATGTAGGAACATTATTTAGAGCTACACATTAGTTTAAACTGGTGATTTGTGTTTGAAAACAAATAATTAAACTATGAAAAACACATCTAGCCCCCTTAAGTAGCTAAAAAGAGTTCAGGCACACATGAAACTTCTGTAACTTATAAAGTGAAAAGAAACAAGTATTTTCTGGGCTAATCATTGATATAAGCCAACTGGTTCCATAGTTACAGTTAAAAAACGTGTCTCACTGAACAAAACAGCTAAATTAATTAGATTCCGTACGTTGCCAGGTGAAAACTCTCTGTAACAAGTAAACCCTTAAACATTTGACATAAAAATGAAGTAGAGTAATATTAATTCACCATGAATTAAGTTCTATATAAAACTAAGCATGTAGGAACATTATTTAGAGCTATACATTAGTTTAAAGTATTGTTTTGTGTTTGAAAACAAATAATTAAACTATGAAAAACACATCAAGCCCCCTTAAGTAGCTAAGAAGAGTTCAGGCACACATGAAACTTCTGTAACTTATAAAGTGAAACAAGGCAAGTATTTTGCTGGGCTAATCATTGATATAAGCCAACTGGTTCCATAGTTACAGTTAAAAAACCTGTCTCACTGAACAAAACAGCTAAATTAATTAGATTCCGTACGTTGCCAGGTGAAAACTCTCTGTAACAAGTAAACCCCTTAACCATATGACATAAAAATGAAGTAGAGTAATATCAATGCACCCTGAATTAAGTTCTATATAAAACTAAGCATGTAGGAACATTATTTAGAGCTACACATTAGTTTAAACTGGTGATTTGTGTTTGAAAACAAATAATTAAACTATGAAAAACACATCTAGCCCCCTTAAGTAGCTAAAAAGAGTTCAGGCACACATGAAACTTCTGTAACTTATAAAGTGAAACAAGGCAATATTTTGCTGGGCTAATCATTGATATAAGCCAACTGGTTCCATAGTTACAGTTAAAAAACCTGTCCACTGAACAAAACAGCTAAATTAATTAGATTCCGTACGTTGCCAGGTGAAAACCCTCTGTAACAAGTAAACCCCTTAACCATATGACATAAAAATGAAGTAGAGTAATATTAATGCACCCTGAATTAAGTTCTATATAAAACTAAGCATGTAGGAACATTATTTAGAGCTATACATTAGTTTAAAGTAGTGTTTGGTGTTTGAAAACAAATAATTAAACTATGAAAAAACACATCTAGCCCCCTTAAGTAGCTAAGAGAGTTCAGGCACACATGAAACTTCTGTAACTTCTAAAGTGAAACAAGAAAAGTATTTTGCTGGGCTAATGATTGATATAAGCCAACTGGTTCCATAGTTACAGTTAAAAAACATGTCTCACTGTACAAAACAGCTAAATTAATTAGATTCCGTACGTTGCCGGGTGAAAACCCTCTGTAACAAGTAAACCCCCTAACCATATGACATAAAAATGAAGTAGAGTAATATTAATGCACCCTGAATTAAGTTCTATATAAAACTAAGCATGTAGAACATTATCTAGAGCTATACATTAGTTTAAAAGGTGTTTTGTGTTTGAAAACAAATAATTAAACTATGAAAAAACACATCTAGCCCCCTTAAGTAGCTAAGAAGAGTTCAGGCACACATGAAACTTCTGTAACTTATAAAGTGAAACAAGACAAGTATTTTGCTGGCTAATCATTGATATAAACCAACTGGTTCTATAGTTACAGTTAAAAAAACCTGTCACTGAACAAAACAGCTAAATTAATTAGATTCCGTACGTTGCCAGGTGAAAACTCTCTGTAACAAGTAAACCCCTTAACCATATGACATAAAAATGAAGTAGAGTAATATTAATGCACCCTGAATTAAGTTATATAAAACTAAGCATGTAGGAGCATTATTTAGAGCTATACATTAGCTTTAAATAGTGTTTTGTGATTGAAAACAAATAATAAACTATGAAAAAACACATCTAGCCCCCTTAAGGAAGTAATAACAGTTCAGGCACACATGAAACTTCTGTAACTTATAAAGTGAAAAGAGACAAGTATTTTGCTGGGCTAATCATTGATATAAGCCAACTGGTTCCATAGTTACAGTTAAAAAACGTGTCTCACTGAACAAAACAGCTAAATTAATTAGATTCCGTATGTTGCCAGGTGAAAACTCTTGTAACAAGTAAACCCCTTAACCATATGACATAAAAATGAAGTAGAGTAATATTAATTCACCATGAATTAAGTTCTATATAAAACTAAGCATGTAGGAACATTAATTAGAGCTATACATTAGTTGAAAGTATTGTTTTGTGTTTGAAAACAAATAATTAAACTATGAAAAAACACATCAAGCCCCCTTAAGTAGCTAAGAAGAGTTCAGGCACACATGAAACTTCTGTAACTTATAAAGTAAACAAGGCAAGTATTTTGCTGGGCTAATCATTGATATAAGCCAACTGGTTCCATAGTTACAGTTAAAAAACATGTCTCACTGAACAAAACAGCTAAATTAATTAGCTTCCCTAAGTTGCCAGGTGAAAACTCTCTGTAACAAGTAAACCCCTTAACCATATGACATAAAAATGAAGTAGAGTAATATTAATTCACCATGAATCAAGTTCTATATAAAACTAAGCATGTAGGAACATTATTTAGAGCTATACATTAGCTTAAAATAGTGTTTTGTGATTGAAAACAAATAAGTAAACTATGAAAAAACACATCAAGCCCCCTTAAGTAAGTAATAACAGTTCAGGCACACATGAAACTTCTGTAACTTATAAAGTGAAAAGAGACAAGT
>NW_021164028.1:0-13313 GCF_004324835.1 Dendronephthya gigantea | reverse complement strand
CACCTTCGTCAATCAAGCCATTTTCAATATTGTAGTAAATCACATCTGTAAGTCAAAAGCAATTGCTTGTCAATACAAAACAACTTTATACTGAAATATGTAAAGTAGAATGGATATTAGAATAAAAACAAATTAAAAAAAAATGTTCGTGATATTTGTAGCAATACAATCGACTTGCAAACTTCAACAAATGTTTTAATTCCCATCGACAACTCTGGTGACGGGTTGCAAATTTTAAGGTTGGGAAGGTTTGACTTGGCTTTCTTTGATAATTTTCCACTTGGTGAGTTTTTCTCTCCAAATGTTGCACTTTCTCTTCATGTCATAGATGTTTCAAAATATAAAGTGATTTTTTTATAGAGATGAATGAAAGAGTGCAATGGAATAATGGTTTTCAGTCGAGGCCTAAAGAGAAGTCTTTCAGCACTTTTTGTAAATAGTATAGCTAGTAATTTTCAATAAGTGACCGTAAGTAAGAACGGGTTCAAACGGCTCACTCCTTTCACTTACTTGCGAATGCCACTACAGAGAGAAAGATACATAAATATATGCGAGTGAATAATACTGATTATTACTGAAAATGAAAAAAATGAGGAATGATCTAGCAACGGCTTCAGCCAGTGCTTCTTCTCTCAGCAATAAAAAACTCCATAATTCGAAACTCGCTAAAGTGCAAAATTAATGTTTCGAAGTTTTCTGAGCGTCATTTAGTAATACCAGCAAAGTGGTGTTGAAGGTTTTGAGGTATACGATACTTCATCAAATTTAGATTAAAATTTAAATTACAATTAATTATCCTACCTTTCATTTTGCTATCGGAAACTGCAGTAGAACGAGATTGAAGCTATAAACACAAATTGAAAATACCAGTTACGGATTTTTGTTAAGCGTTGCAAAGTATTCTACAAACATCGTGCTTATAAAATGTCTCAATATTTTGAACCATGTTTCATGGTATTTGTTTTCAAGAAATAATAGATGGACAGAAGAAACAAAAATGAGGCTCACATCAAATCTCATAGTTGGAGAAAGAATAAAATTAGACCTCTAGATGTCACCCAACCAGGTTGATCTTTTTTGTTATTTTCGGAATAATTTTATTCATAAAAATTTTATCATGTTCGCTCTCTGTTGTCATTTCCTACCATCTGTTGAGACCTCTGTGCCGCTAGGCAAGCTACAGCGAAAGAGCACTGGCTTCCACTGTGATATCTTATCTGTGAAGTCTTATCAGTGCCCGTTTCGTTGAAGAAACGATGAACCAAGATTCAACTTCGCGTCATAAAATCTTTGAAACATCAGCCCGACTTTCTTCATATTTCAACTGAAGGCATTTCCGTGAAGTACTTTAGATAAAAAAGTCATTTATATCCGGATTGGGTTCCTCCTCCAGGGCAAGAGTCGTGCATTGACCACGTGATAACGAAACATTCTGAGCTCATCAGTGAAGGATGAACAATTGTAAAGGTTTTATTGCAACTCATAAGAATTACCAAAGGATATATTTTGTAAAATCTATTATATTACGAGCGTCTTTCCTTAAGTCTAGCGACCTACATTGTTCCGGTACCGCATGAGAAACTCTAGCTCGAATCCTCTTGATCTGACGTATTCTTTGTAACCAATTACAGCCTAGGTATCTGTAGTTTTCTTCTGATTTTGGTGAATAACTGACGCAATCTTAAAAAGAAAAACATTCGTATACCGTCAATATCACATCCGGACATTTAAATTACCCTAAGTTACTGACCAAATTTATTTAACATGCATTGCAATATGACGAACCAACTTCGACAGGTTTTTATCGGAAATAACTCTAGGGCCATAATTTGTATTGTTTAGAATATCCCTGAGTTCATCTTTAACGTTCAAACACACGATATTACTGTCGTTATCAATGGAAATGTCAAATACGTTCCTAAGAGCTTTCACTAGAAGAATATTAAAACTTGGTCGCTCTTGCAAATATATTTTGTTGTTTAAGCATGAATACGCTGGGCAGACAGTGTATGCCAATTTAAACAATGATACTGAAAGAATTTTCCTTACCTGACTAATTGAGGCCTCGTTTTTGTTTCTCTTAAGCTCAACTTTTAAAACCTCAGGCTCCGTGCCCTTCTGCAGTGAATCATCTCACACAAACACTTTTCCTGCCGAACAATATGCGCATGACATGTTCGAAGTTGCCTGCTTGTTGACTGTAACCGTGATCAACACATTGCCAAGCAACCAACTTCTTGACGCTCCATTGCGCAGGAGTCGTTCAACAACTGCAGTTCTATAAAAACAACAAAATAGTCATCTTCCCTGAAACACAGTGCAGAAAAATACGAAACCAACATACAGACCTTTTTGGTTGGGTCAAATAAGAAGAAAATGTATATTTGACCATCATATCACCCACGATTTCCATCATCTCTGAACTAAGTGTGTTGCTTGAGTCTTCCTTTGATTTCTCAAGGGAGTTTGGGAGTGAATGGAATTTGGTGGGGGGATTAGTGACTAAGGGTATGGGTTTGCAGCATCTGAAGATATATCTGCGTTGTTAAGACTCTAAAGGAATACAAGGACAAATGATTGAAAACGAGCTTGCATATAAGCAAAATTATGTAACATGAAATGGACAAGTTTATGTAACAACACTGCCTAAGCTGTATAAAGTTTAAACACCACTTCTTAATATCTATTGAAAATTTAGCAAGCAATCTCCGTGGCCATAGAATGACATGTGGACTTACTTTTGTAATCAATGGCACGAATTGTTTTCTTAACAACAGTGGACAGTTGACAAACCAGGATGAAATGACATTATCAGCAAGAGTTACCGTGTATTGAGAGTATCTAAGGTGAAACATATCAGTTCGTTTATATTTTATTCAATTTCACAAAGCCAATAATAAAAAGTTTGAGATGTTATCGCGTTAAACAAACCTCGATGATGCTGTGTGAGGCAAACATATTCCAATGACTTGTTTCAAATGGATCGCTGTGAAGTTTTTGTACTAATCACGAAGCTTTGACAATGCTATTTAAACGTTTTTTAAAAATGTTAGCAACTTTTCGTCGAATACGATTGAGTGTTTATACAACCTAGCTCTCCTTAGGGGGTACATTGATATTTCATAAAAGATTTCTTAATTTACGTAACTTCAAGAAACATACCAGAGAGAAATTCTAACAGTGGTATGACAACTTGAGGCGTTGGCGAAAGTTTAGTAAACTTTTCCAGATATGTTGGGAGCAGCCTAAGGACAGAAAATTTAGAAATTATTACCCAAATAATCTTGTGAAGGAGTATCTCGCATAACAAGAGACGTTACATTTAGGCTGGAGTTTATTGAAAAACATTTCTGTAAATTCACTGAGCACATTATCAAGGCACGATTTCAAATATCTCCAAAGTAATAAACTTCTAAAACGCTGCAATTACTTAAATCAACTTCATTCTTTACAAAGTGCTAATGGACATAAAAAACGTCTCAAATTCCAGACAATCTTAAGTAGCCATACCTTGCCATAACTGAAGACATTTCTAACATACATATGGTGAGACAAGATACGCTTAACGTCGTGGAATGAGCAACCAAACCAATCTCCAAAGTACGCATCAGACAAAACTAGACGAAATATACAACAACGTTTAAGCGAGAACAGACAACCGCTGAAAATAAAGTGAAGCAGGTTCTTACCTGTTCATCTTGCCCAATAAAAATGTGGTACGTACACAGCTCTGTTAATACCTGCACATGTTACAATAAAATATCCAATTAAATCATTAGTATAGTATGATATAATTATGGTATAAATTGGTTATGCTATGGTATGGTGTGATATAATTATGGTATGATATGGTTATCGTATGGTATGATTTGGTCATGGTATGGTATGGTGTGATATAATTTTGGGATTATATGGTTATCGTATGGTATGATATGGTTATCGTATGGTATGATTTGGTTATGGTTAGTTATGGTATGATATGATTATATGATATGATTATATGATATGATTATATGATATGATGTGGTATGGTTATGGTTATGGTATGGTATGGTTTTGGTATAGTTATGGTAAGATATTATGATAGATGCAAAAAACTGAATGATAAGAACCGTACTGGAAAAATTCTAGCGTACAAATGAGGTCGGCGCATATCATGAGGAACACGAAATAATCCAGGAAGAAAATCATAATTTCAAACCTGAATGCAAAGTAAAATTTTTAGTTCATGATTTTGGTGTGAAAAGTGCACAACTTTACATCCCTTACCATTTTAGATAACACTGTACATATTGAACGTAAGTAGTGCTTTCGAGAATGTATCAAGTTTTTATCTTGCAGTGCCTCCGGAAAGTTTCTCAGAACAACATCCAACACCTCCCATTCCAATTTCTAGAAAATGAAGAAAGTTGAACTTCAATCGAAACTTAATGCCAGATGATATATTATGATAGAAAAGTTTACCTGTTGTAAGCACACAGGAATAACATTCATCGCCTCGCTGTAAGGCAGTGAAACAATCCCGGTTGTCTTATCTTCTGCAGAACTAAAACAAAAATGAGAATGTATTACACTAACAAGAAAAGGAATTTTGGAAGCAGAATAGCTGACATGCCTTGCACTATCATCATTAACCAACGTTTTCCTTTCAGAACAATTAACATACGAAGTGAATTTGACTTTTCCACTTTTGTCTTGCACAAGGCCTTGACGTTGTCAGCTCGCAGACTGAGAAAACATTGAAGAATCTTTACAAAAAAACAATGTAAGACATCATAGAAAAATCGCAAGAAATAACATTGAATTTGGCTTACCACAAGTCGTATCTCCGATGCAATAGACGTCCGATAGCCATTGTCATAATGAGTTTTTATGTGGTACACTAATATATTGAATATTCGTTCTGCAATTACATAATAGGAAAGGGAGAATAAAAAAAAAATTTTATATAACATCAGTGTAAAATGAATGATGGAACTGTACAGCAAAATATGGTGTAGGCATAACACGTGGCCCTGCGAAGTAGTTGGCACTAAGAACCATGCTGTCATGCCTGCCATCACCAGATATCATCAGATAATCTTGGTTTTTTAATGTTGAAAATAATCCGTTTTGATACTTTTTCCTATGAAGATATATCACAGGGAATATTTTTTTCCTACAATTATTATATACAAGTACTATAATATCTAATTCCCGTCTGGTCCCTATTAGGCTATTACTCCTGACAATATTGTCGCACAGAAGAAAAACATTAAATATCTCAGCAAGTATTTGGGCTAAAGACCCCGGAATACCAGTAAACGATAGCGGTTAAAACGATTCTTTGAATAGTATATTCCAACCAGCATATAGTTATAACCTGCATTTGTATTATACGTGAAAATAAGAATTAAAATAATAGCTTGCTTTGTTATCTGAAATTACTCACCCATTGCAAGATATATTTTGGAAATTCCATATTTTTTCGCTTTTTTGGTCTCTGTTGTCTTCAAAATGTCTAGAATTTGACATGTTATCATTCTGTTTTAATTCTGAGTAATTCTTGGTGTAGTATGTGCAAAAAATCAAAGAAAGAGCATTTTATAAGTTCTAAGCGATAATCATTGCTAATCACGTGCTTAAGGCAAGCTCGAATCGGACCTAGGTCAGATTTTCGGCTTTTGGCCCGAAATTTTTATTATTGTGAAATATTATTGCCGGTGATGCGATAATTCATATCATCAGGTATGTTTATATAAAAAATGGGCAAAAATCTTCTAAAGGCTTGATTTTGACGCTAAAGATATCAAAATAATCCTGAATATGTGAGCTAAACCACTGCAACCGGTTTTCGTTTGCATTTGGGCAATATCCAAAGAATTAGGCCGCTTTGATGTGTAATATTGAATATATACAACACGTGAATATCGTAGCTGTGAATAGCTATGTATGCATGGCGGTAAAACGCCGTATTTCCACTGGAATTTGCAATATTTAGCCTTGAAATTTACTACATTTGCGAATTTGTCAGTTTGCTATATTTACTATTATTCCATGCCATGCCCAATTCTACAATATTCTGAAAGGTTCAGTAGTTAAATGTACCACAGAATTCAAGTGCTACAACAGTTTGAAAGATTTACTTGCCTTTTAAATTCCGACTTTCCTGTTCATGGGGTTCTAAAGCTGGTAGGGGAATAAAGCCTTTTAATAATGATTGAACTGTAATTTCTTGTGAACTTCATAGAGAATAATGAACAAATATACACTCATACTGTGATACATTGGCTTGGAATTTGCTCCAAAACGTGTGAAATCGAACATTTGTTGTGCAATCACCTTGCAAATATCAAAGAAACGGTATCAAATTTTGAATATAGATTAACCAATCTGATTGGTTTTTATTGAACCAATCGTGGAGTACAAAAATTGACCAATGACAAATTGACCTGTGTACAGAAATAACCAATCAAGTTGTCTTAATTTTGCTGAATTATGCAAGAGCCTACAGGCTATAAAACAGAGCCGTCTGCGACCGTTTTTCTCAGGTAAGTGAGTTCTTTCTTTAGGTAGGATCAAGGTATGTATAATTAATTTTTTAAATAGAAGTAGACCCCGTGGCCCCGCTGTTAGCTAAGAATCTCTCTCCCCGTATCTGGAAACACGGCTCACTGCTTGTCTAACTGTGTTTTGCTTTTCGTTTTCTAGGGAGCTACTAATAATTTTTTTTGTTTTTTCAGACAAAGACGATCGTAGTTTAGTTTCAGTATCCAACCCTAAGAAGCCACCCCATATCCATGCCGTCAGTTAAACCCCAGCCAGCAATTGCCTTCATGCTAATTGTGATGCTTAATTTTCTAGGAACAACTCACCATATTTTTTGTCGTTTCAGCTACAGAGTTAGTGGGTTGTGGGTTGTTGGATGTTGTGTCGTCGGTTGTGTGTTTTGTGTTGTGTTGTGTTGTACTGTCTTGTCCTCTACGTTTCGTATTGTCTGCCAGTCGGTTTGGGAGAAGCCCTGTAGCTCTCTCTTTTTCCTGGCCACACAAAGAACACATTTTGCGGATACTCCTTTTTAGGAGTTCATGGGTTCGAATCCCATGAATGTGTCAATTTCGCGCTGATATCTAATGTGGTCCGTCTCAAATACAAAAGCACAACATCCAACGGACAATCTGCATCCTTTCATCACACCAACTACAAGTGTTGTCCTCATACAACAGAATGAACTTCCAACGGAGCAAAGAGTAACCAATACCCAAGATGAAGTTCTTGTACCTTCTCAAACAGGACAGAATGCGGCACTTGTTAATGAAGTATTCTCGATGTTTAAGGGATCCTCTCAGTTAGACGTCCGATCAGAGGATATTTCAAAGTGGTAAGCTCATTTAAACTTGTGATTACTCTGCGAATACTTCACCCATTTTAATAAATATGAGACCACTAAACTCATTGCTGTCCGTCGTAAACGGCGCACACAGATAATTTCGGTTTTATCTGGAAGTGTTTTATCAATTCAACTAGAAATTGTATTATCTTAAAGAAAAAACATTTACCTATTTGTATAACTTTAGTTCATTTCAAAAGCTTTCCTATAAGCAGAGATATTTATTGCAGAACTTGTACTTTTTAAATTGAATGTTAGAGAAGCAAAAATACGCAAAGCCTTCCAAAAATCTCGCCTAAAAACCTCCAAATATTTGTAGCTTACATTGGGATCAATATTTTCATATATTTTACTCGAAATACAGTTGCTTTGGCGATTTGTAGTGATATTTCCAACAAATGTGTTTACAAACGGAAACCCGAAAATGTGCAATAATATCACCATATTAGCGAAAATTTGACAATTATGACCTCTAGGGACAATTTTACCCAGAAATCGATTTCTGGGCTTATTTTACCCCCACGGGGTAGGCAACATTACGTTTTTGACACCTCTAACCTCACGCGACAACCACTTGTGCATGCGGCTGAGCAACGCCTCGCTATACACAATAACAAATAAAAAAATCTATATTTTTCGAGTTTTTCTGCCCATCCTGACTTAAATCCTATCAGAAAAGATAACTAATGCCTTTACAGTTTATATGTAACGGTTAAAAGACGACAGGATAAAAAATAACGAAGAAAATAACGAAATTCCAAAGGCGAGTTATATTTCCATTTTGTAATCCTGTGTAATTTGATATGATTTTTAGAGCTGCACTGCAGTGTCAGGTTAACAGCAATATTGATTAATTTCTTGATTAGAAATTTTCGAGCTATATTTTGGTGGTATTTTTGTGCTTTTTAAATTAAACGGATTAATTTCAACATTAAAAAACCAAGATGATTTCATGATATCTGGTGATGGATACATGACAGCATGGGTCATAGCGCTAAGTATTATGCGTACACAATATTTCACTGGTGTTATAAAAAATAGATTTTTTTTCTCCCTTTCCTATTATGTAATTGCATTTACCAATATATATGTAACTGTCAGGGGTGGGGGTATTATGTGAATATGAAAGAAAACAACCTGCATTTTGTTCTGTATATTCTTGTGTTATAGAAGTCAAAAATACATGCTGTTACTATACTGTATAGGCCCTTGTGATTCATATACAATTATAGTTTCAATTGTGTGATAGTTATTTTTGTAATCTCAATTGTAGATTCTATGGCATATAGAGTCGAATTGGTACGGCAAAATATTTTTGAGAATTGAAGTTTATGGCGGTTCTTCAGGTATGTTCTGGCAATTCACTGAAATACTATTTGTTGGCTAAGGAATGTTGTCCCATGGTAGCGGTACGCATGAACCTGGGATATCACAATGCTGATAGCCTCACAACCCTGGACAATAATATAATAATTTACTTGTTCCTTGTGTTTCAATTTTAGATCAAATAAAGTATGGCAACCCAGGAGTTGCTAACAATTATTACCTTTCTCTTATCACTGACTACACCTCCATCCATCGCTATGCCATACATGGATTTGATGGACTGACATACCAAGCAAGGTAAATATTGCAGGCTACATGGTATATGTTCAGTTTATTATTATGTCATATTAGGACTGTTGGACATTATTTTTTTATTCAGTAATTCCCCTATATAGGAATGTGATAAAATTCGATGTTAACCCCCAAGTAAAGATTTCACAAAATCAATGGAAATAACGCTGTACCTCGACTGGTTTTAATTCTGGAGGAGCCGTGTATGGCAAAATTATATGCATTATCATTTCATTTTTGTTGATGATTGTTCGATGGTGTTTTGGTGCCAGAAGATAATTGATACTAATTATTGGCCCACGTACTGAAGACACATAACATCCCAGATAATAGCAACAAGTGTTGGGAATGCGGATAAGTCGACAGGACATGGTCGCTTAAATGAGGCAGCTTCCTGGTCTGCACGGAAAAATAACCAGGACCAAATGCATTCGGCAAGAAAGATGTTTGTCGGAGCGATTTCACTCAAAGTCGTCGTGATTATAATTAGTGGGTGAAGACCTATTCTGTGTCCTGTAGTTCCGACGGCAAAAATTCGATCATTACAAAATAAATGGACTTGTCAGGGTTAGCTGGATTAATAAGCAAGGCTTCTACAGATTACCCTGTCACGTTATATGCATCACATCATTTCCATGCGGTCATATATAACTTTTAATGTGTGATTAAGATTAATTGTTTAACAAATTATTCATTTCATTAGAGACTCGCTGGTGGAAAATGTCCTATCACCAACTGTAACCGCGCTTTACATCCGCATTCATCCAAAGACATGGTACGCAACATATCTTTGAGAATTGAAGTTTATAGCTGTTTTTCAGGTATGTTCTAGCAATTCACTGAAATACTATTTGTTCACTAAGGAATGAGAAATGACTGAGAGATCCATCTGACTGAAATATATAGCGAAAATTTTTCAATAAGTGGCTTATGTAAGAACGAGTTTTTGATTTAGAAATAAATTCTTTACACCCTACCAGCGGGTTTGTCAGGTTTTTTACTAACTTAGGTGCATTGGAATACAAGTAAAAATAAGGCGTGTTTTAGAAGTTATACCTGGACGAGGAATCCAGCATATCATTATGAGGAACAAAGCTATTATAGCGGTATATACTCAGGGCTATCACAATCAAGTTTAGTGTTATCGCTTTATTTCAATGTTTGCTGCACGGTCGGATTCTCAGAATTAAAAGAAAATCAAGCGAAAAGTTTCACACGTACAAAAGTATAGGTATGGAACTGGGGCCGGTTGTTCGAAAGATGGATAACTTATCAAACGGATAAGTCCTATCCAACGGATAAATCTGGATAATTATCCATTTGATAAAAACGCGTTGCAGGAAGCGTGGATAGTGAATGGATAGCTACCCAATAGATAAGTTAAAATTAACCAGAAGAAAACAGTATTATTCTGAAATTTCGTACCACAACGTCAGCTGTTGCTAAGCATTTACAACATTGAATTCATAATCATTACGAATTCTCGAATATAGTTATGAATGGAAAAGGCTTGAACAAGTGATTTGCTCGAACTTTGCACTTCACATCATAGTGATTTTATTAATTAAACACATTGCAATTTTATTCCTTGACCTTGCAACGCTTTGCCTTTCGGTCCAATAGCAAATTTAGAAACACTATTTTAATGTTCGTGAATGAAATTACTTAGATATTAGCAAGTTTCCTTGGAATAGGTTGAATCTTTCTTTGCATATTCGCGTTTATAAACTGATTAGAAGCGTATAGTAAATTTACCACCTGTTATAAATGCGAGGTTGTCCAAAAAATCGCCGGTCGAACGGAATGTGTAGGCAACGTGAAACGCTGCTGCGACAAATTGCACTTCGAAAACATTTTTTAATAGTGAATACAATCATGATGTGTATTAGTTTGTTGAAACACAGTAAGAGGAATATTGCATTTTTGTCCTATTTTATATAAATGTTTACAGTGTTTCCTTGTATCTTTGAATTTATCCACTGGATAGTGGATTTAAACCACCTCCGGACCTTGGATAAATTTATCCGGTAGATAGCGATTTTCATCCTCTGGATAAAGTTATACAAGCTTCGTGCAACCCAAATCACACGCTGGATAAAACTTATCCGTTGGATAGTGAGTTATCCGTTGGATACGACTTATCCACCTTTCGAACAACCGGCCCCTGTTCTTTTATTTATCGGAATAACTAGTGATGTGATCTTACATGAAGCATTTTCAGTCATGCTGCTAAATTGTCGTGCTGGCTTCGCCACTGAGTATTTTATTTGCTCGCAGAGCCTCGTCTGCTGAACGTGACCGTCGGCCAGTCTTCACCATGTACGGTGACAATTTTCTGCCTTTTAACTTGCCGACATGCAATGTTTCATTGCACGGTGAGTTTTCAACTTTACTGAAGGCGCTACTATACAATATGCAATTTTCCTTACAACTTGCAATGCAATTATAACTCCGAAGGATGTTAATTTGTAAAGAGTGTTCGAAATACTAAGGAAACGTTAGCAGATCGTAATAGATGTTCGTATTTGACAACTTTAGATGCCTCAGGAGTAGAATGGTTTTGCAATTTGCAAGGAAAGTTGCGTAGTGTAACAGCGCCTTGAGATTGTTTCGGAAAGCTGGTTAAATTTCGATGTAACTTGCAAACATGTAATGTTTCATTGCAATTGCGAGTTGAAAATAAGGGTCATTGGACGGAAGAACGGGACAAGTATCGTAGTTTTCAACATACCTTTTATAAGAGCGGAGACATTGATCTTCCATCCACGGTCGGTTTTATCATTTTTTCTGCTTTTTCTATCATTTCTTTATCCTACAAAAGACAAAAACCTTGTTAAATCGTGGATCAATCTAACACTTTTAAAAGCTTTCTCTCCTAACTGAACTAATTTTATTTATACCGTATAGTTCTATCAGTTCTAAATTGTCCTTCATGGAGGTCCAGTAGGGGTCATCCCGTATTGATCCAGTGTTACTACAGGAGGAAACCTGAACTAAACTGACTTTATTTATGCTGGATAGCTGTATCAGTTCTAAACTTCAACCAAACTAATTCTAACAATTCGAAAAAGCTGGGACTTCAGACGAAAAAGGTCAGCCGATTTTGAAAAATCTTAGATGCGGGGTGTTATAAGGCGGTTAGTAATTTCATCATCACCTTCATCCAAGGATGTTCCAGAGCTTCTGAAACCGTGATGCATTTTCTGTGACTAACAGTAAGCAGTTTTGTTATAAGATCCTTAGCTTCACTGCTAACATTCTTCCAGAGGTTGTTCGGAAATTTATACGACCCTTCTTTAACTTGTTTCTCCAATGGGTTATTTGCCTGCTTTGAAAAAAAGAAGATCCGGAAAGTCTAAAACACGTTAACTTTTCATTGACGTACTCCAATTTTGAAATGAGTTTAACCTACCTCCAGCTTCATTACAAATCGTGTTCACTACGTGAATTTGAGTAAACTGAAGTATATGGCATACCAAACATATAACACACGATTTCTTGTAGGATCGTTCTTCGGGCTACGGGATTAACATTTTGGTAGCGAGGTAACTTGGTGTACCACAGATTGTTTCCATATAGGAATTCTGATCTAAAAAATTAATTGTTATCATTGAGAAACTGTAACAATGAGAAATAACTGAACCTAAAACGTTTGCAGAATGCGCTCTGCTTTCGTAAAACGAAATCACGGACAAAAAATCGGAATTGAGATTATAGTGACTTCCAGGATTTGCTGGCAATGGTCACATCGAATGGTTTCTTCAAATACAATTTAAAGGGCAATTTAAACACAAGTTCAATACACAACCGACACAAACCTTTACAAGCGTTTCGTCATACGAGGAACACAATAAAACATTTTCTGGCTAGAGAAGAAAAAGTTAAATTATGGTCGTTAAAGTTTAGGATATAAAGACAGTAGTGATAAATAAATTAGGGCGTGCTTACCTTCCAATCCCTGTTAGTGGTGCCATTTTCATGTAAATGCTAAAAATACGAAACAGTATGAATAAAGTTAGTTTAGTTCAGGCTTCTGCAGTAACACTGGATCAATAACAGATGATCCTTAGCTTGGTGTCATTAAAAGCTCCAATCTCTTCGTGATATTTTCCATAAACTTTAGTCATCGCCTGTGAATGAAATATTCCAATTTGTTTAATTCATTCTTCGAAGGCTACACATGGCTACATTCCCGCTAAACGACATCCTCACCTGAAGGCACATTGCTTTCATAGTTGGTTTAGTTAAAAATGCAAAAAAATGCAGAGCGTTATAAATGACGTTCGTCAAAGGCAGAAAATTCTCAATGGATGAATGAATGAATAAA
>NW_021164027.1:0-13429 GCF_004324835.1 Dendronephthya gigantea | reverse complement strand
ATGTCATGCACGTTTTAATACAAAATGTTTTGCACGTTTTAATACAAAATGTTATGCACGTTTTGGTACAAAATGCTAAGCACGTTTTAATACAAAATGTCATGCACGTTTTAATACAAAATGTCATGCACGTTTTAATACAAAATGTCATGCACGTTTTGGTACAAAATGTCATGCACGTTTTAATACAAAATGTCATGCACGTTTTAATACAAAATGTCATGCTTGTTTTAATACAAAATTCATGCACGTTTTAATACAAAATGTCATGCACGTTTTAATACAAAATGTCATGCACGTTTTAATACAAAATGTCATGCACGTTTTAATACAAAATGTCATGCACGTTTTAATACAAAATGTCATGCACGTTTTAATACAAAATGTCATGCACGTTTTAATACAAAATGTCATGCACGTTTTAATACAAAATGTCATGCACGTTTTAATACAAAATGTCATGCACGTTTTAATACAAAATGTCATGACGTTTAATACAAAATGTCATGCACGTTTATACAAAATGTCATGCACGTTTTAATACAAAATGTCATGCACGTTTTAATACAAAATGTCATGCACGTTTTAATACAAAATGCTCAGCACGTTTTAATACAAAATGTCATGCACGTTTTAATACAAAATGTCCTGCACGTTTTAATACAAAATGTTATCCGCGTTTTAATACAAAATGTCATGCAAGTTTTAATACAAAATGTCATGCACGTTTTAATACAAAATGTCATGCACGTTTTAATACAAAATGTCATGCACGTTTTAATACAAAATGTCATGCAAGTTTTAATACAAAATGTCATGCACGTTTTAATACAAAATGTCTTGCACGTTTTAATACAAAATGTCATGCACGTTTTAATACAAAATGTCATGCGTTTAATACAAAATGTCATGCACGTTTTTACAAAATGTCATGCACGTTTTTTACAAAATGTCATGCACGTTTTAATACAAAATGTCATGCACGTTTTTACAAAATGTCATGCACGTTTTAATACAAAATGTTATGCGCGTTTTTATACAAAATGTCATGCACGTTTTAATACAAAATGTCATGCACGTTTTAATACAAAATGTCATGCACGTTTTAATACAAAATGTCATGCACGTTTTGGTACAAAATGTCATGCACGTTTTGATACAAAATGTCATGCACGTTTTAATACAAAATGTCATGCACGTTTTAATACAAAATGTCATGCACGTTTTAATACAAAATGTCATGCACGTTTTAATACAAAATGTTATGCGCGTTTTAATACAAAATATTATGCAATTTTTATACAAAATGTCATACAGGTTTTAATACAAAATGTTATGCGCCTTTTAATACAAAATGTCATGCACGTTTATTACAAAATGTCATGCACGTTTTAGTACAAAATGTCATGCACGTTTTAATACAAAATGCCATGCACGTTTTAATACAAAATGTCATGCACGTTTTATACAAAATGTTATGCGTTTTTTACAAAATGTCATGCACGTTTTAATACAAAATGTCATGCACGTTTTATACAAAATGTCATGCACGTTTTAATACAAAATTCATGCACGTTTTAATACAAAATGTTATGCATTTTTACAAAATGTCATGCACGTTTTAATACAAAATGTCATGCACGTTTTAATACAAAATGTCATGCACGTTTTAATACAAAATGTCATGCACGTTTTAATACAAAATGTCATGCACGTTTTAATACAAAATGTCATGCACGTTTTTACAAAATGTCATGCACGTTTTAATACAAAATGTCATGCACGTTTTAATACAAAATGTCATGCACGTTTTAATACAAAATGCCATGCACGTTTTAATACAAAATGTCATGCACGTTTTAATACAAAATTATACGCGCGTTTTAATACAAAATGTCATGCAAGTTTTTACAAAATGTCATGCACGTTTTAATACAAAATGTCATGCACGTTTTGGTACAAAATGTCATGCACGTTTATTACAAAATGTCATGCACGTTTTGGTACAAAATGTCATGCACGTTTTAATACAAAATGTCATGCACGTTTTAATACAAAATGTCATGCACGTTTTTACAAAATGTCATGCACGTTTTAATACAAAATGTCATGCACGTTTTAATACAAAATGTCATGCACGTTTTAATACAAAATGTCATGCACGTTTTTATAAATGTCATGCACGTTTTAATACAAAATGTCATGCACGTTTTTACAAAATGTCATGCACGTTTTAATACAAAATGTCATGCACGTTTTAATACAAAATTTGCACGTTTTAATACAAAATGTCATGCACGTTTTAATACAAAATGTCATGCACGTTTTAATACAAAATGTCATGCACGTTTTAATACAAAATGTTATGCGCGTTTTAATACAAAATGTCATGCAAGTTTTAATACAAAATGTCATGCACGTTTTAATACAAAATGTCATGCACGTTTTAATACAAAATGTCATGCACGTTTTAATACAAAATGTCATGCACGTTTTAATACAAAATGTCATGCACGTTTAATACAAAATGTCATGCACGTTTTAATACAAAATGTCATGCACGTTTTAATACAAAATGTCATGCACGTTTTAATACAAAATGTCATGCACGTTTTAATACAAAATGTCAGGCACGTTTTAATACAAAATGTCATGCACGTTTTAATACAAAATGTCATGCACGTTTTAATACAAAATGTCATGCGTTTAATACAAAATGTCATGCACGTTTAATACAAAATGTTATGCACGTTTTAATACAAAATGTCATGCACGTTTTAATACAAAATGTCATGCACGTTTTAATACAAAATGTCATGCACGTTTTGGTACAAAATGTCATGCACGTTTTAATACAAAATGTTATGCGCGTTTTGGTACAAAATGTCATGCACGTTTTAATACAAAATGTCATGCACGTTTTAATACAAAATGTCATGCACGTTTTAATACAAAATGTCATGCACGTTTTAATACAAAATGTCATGCACGTTTTAATACAAAATGTCATGCACGTTTTAATACAAAATTTCATGCACGTTTTAATACAAAATGTCATGCACGTTTTAATACAAAATGTCATGCACGTTTTAATACAAATGTCATGCACGTTTTAATACCAAATGTTATGCGCGTCTTAATACAAAATGTCATGCAAGTTTTAATACAAAATGTCATACACGTTTTAATACAAAATGTTATGCGCGTTTTAATACAAAATGTCATGCACGTTTATTACGAAATGTCATGCACGTTTTGGCACAAAATGTCATGCACGTTATAATACAAAATGTCATGTACGTTTTAATACAAAATGTCATGCACGTTTTATTACAAAATGTATGCGTTTTTACAAAATGTTATGAAGTTTTAATACAAAATGTCATGCACGTTTTAATACAAAATGTCATGCACGTTTTAATACAAAATGTCATGCACGTTTTAATACAAAATGTTATGCGCATTTTGGTACAAAATGTCATGCACGTTTTAATACAAAATGTCATGCACGTTTTAATACAAAATGTCATGCACGTTTTAATACAAAATGTCATGCACGTTTTAATACAAAATGTCATGCACGTTTTAATACAAAATGTTCATGCACGTTTTGTACAAAATGTCATGCCGTTTTAATACAAAATGTCATGCACGTTTTAATACAAAATGTATGCGCGTTTTAATACAAAATGTCATGCAGTTTTAATACAAAATGTCATGCACGTTTTAATACAAAATGTTATGCGCGTTTTAATACAAAATGTCATGCACGTTTATACAAAATGTCATGCACTTTTTACAAAATGTCATGCACGTTTTTACAAAATGTCATGCACGTTTATTACAAAATGTCATGCACGTTTTTACAAAATGTCATGCACGTTTTAATACAAAATGTCATGCACGTTTTAATACAAAATGTTATGCACGTTTTGTTACAAAATGTCATGCACGTTTTAATACAAAATGTCATGCACGTTTTAATACAAAATGTCATGCACGTTTTAATACAAAATGTCATGCACGTTTTATAAAATGTCATGCACGTTTTAATACAAAATGTCATGCACGTTTTGGTACAAAATGTCATGCACGTTTTAATACAAAATGTCATGCACGTTTTAATACAAAATGTCATGCACGTTTTAATACAAATTGTTATGCACGTTTTAATACAAAATGTTATGCGCCTTTTAATACAAAATGTCATGCACGTTTATTATCAAAATGTCATGCACGTTTTAATACAAAATGTCATGCACGTTTTAATACAAAATGTCATGCACGTTTTAATACAAAATGTCATGCACGTTTTAATACAAAATGTTATGCGCGTTTAATACAAAATGTATGCAATTTTTAATACAAAATGTCATGCACGTTTTAATACAAAATGTTATGCGCCTTTTAATACAAAATGTCATGCACGTTTATTACAAAATGTCATGCACGTTTTGGTACAAAATGTCATGCACGTTTTAATACAAAATGTCATGCACGTTTAATACAAAAACATGCACGTTTTAATACAAAATCATGCGCGTTTTTAATACAAAATGTCATGCACGTTTAATACAAAATGTCATGCACGTTTTGGTACAAAATGTCATGCACGTTTTAATACAAAATGTCATGCACGTTTTAATACAAAATGTCATGCACGTTTTAATACAAAATGTCATGCACGTTTTAATACAAAATGTCATGCGCGTTTTAATACAAAATGTCATGCACGTTTTAATACAAAATGTCATGCACGTTTTAATACAAAATGTCATGCACGTTTTAATACAAAATGTCATGCACGTTTTAATACAAAATGTCATGCACGTTTTAATACAAAATGTCATGCACGTTTTAATACAAAATGTCATGCACGTTTTAATACAAAATGTCATGCACGTTTAATACAAAATGTCATGCACGTTTTATACAAAATGTCATGCACGTTTTAATACAAAATGTCATGCACGTTTTAATACAAAATGTCATGCACGTTTTAATACAAAATGTCATGCACGTTTTAATACAAAATGTCATGCACGTTTTAATACAAAATGTCATGCACGTTTTAATACAAAATGTCATGCACGTTTTAATACAAAATGTCATGCACGTTTTAATACAAAATGTCATGCACGTTTTAATACAAAATGTCATGCACGTTTTAATACAAAATGTCATGCACGTTTTAATACAAAATGTCATGCACGTTTTAATACAAAATGTCATGCACGTTTTAATACAAAATGTCATGCACGTTTTAATACAAAATGTCATGCACGTTTTAATACAAAATGTCATGACGTTTTAATACAAAATGTCATGCACGTTTTACAAAATGTCATGCACGTTTTGGTACAAAATGTCATGCACGTTTTACAAAATGTCATGCACGTTTTAATACAAAATGTCATGCACGTTTTTACAAAATGTCATGCACGTTTTAATACAAAATGTTATGCGCGTTTACAAAATGTCATGCACGTTTTAATACAAAATGTCATGCACGTTTTAATACAAAATGTCATGCACGTTTTAATACAAAATGTCATGCACGTTTTACAAAATGTCATGCACGTTTTAATACAAAATGTCATGCACGTTTTAGTACAAAATGTCATGCACGTTTAATACAAAATGTCATTTACGTTTTAATACAAAATGTCATGCTTGTTTTAATACAAAATGTTATGCGCGTTTTAATACAAAATGTGATGCAAGTTTCAATACAAAATGTCATGCACGTTTTAATACAAAATGTTATGCACGTTTTAATACAAAATGTCATGCACGTTTTGATACAAATGTCATGCACGTTTTGGCACAAAATGTCATGCACGTTAATACAAAATGTCATGCACGTTTTAATACAAAATGTCATGCACGTTTTACAAAAGTTATGCGCGTTTTAATACAAAATGTCATGCACGTTTTAATACAAAATGTCATGCACGTTTTGGTACAAAATGTCATGCACGTTTTAATACAAAATGTCATGCACGTTTTAATACAAAATGTTATGCGCGTTTTAATACAAAATGTCATGCACGTTTTAATACAAAATGTCATGCACGTTTTAATACAAAATGTCATGCACGTTTTAATACAAAATGTCATGCACGTTTTAATACAAAATGTCATGCACGTTTTAATACAAAAAGTTATGCACGTTTTGGTACAAAATGTCATGCACGTTTTAATACAAAATATCATGCACGTTTTAATACAAAATGTTATGCGCGTTTTGATACAAAATGTCATGCAAGTTTTAATACAAAATGTCATGCACGTTTTAATACAAAATGTTATGCGCGTTTTAATACAAAATGTCATGCACGTTTATTACAAAATGTCATGCACGTTTTAATACAAAATGTCATGCACGTTTTAATACAAAATGTCATGATCGTTTATAACAAAATGTCATGCACGTTTTGGTACAAAATGTCATGCACGTTTTAATACAAAATGTCATGCACGTTTTAACAAAATGTTATGCGTTTACAAAATGTCATGCACGTTTTAATACAAAATGTCATGCACGTTTTAATGCAAAATGTCATGCACGTTTTAATACAAATGTCATGCACGTTTTATAAAATGTCATGCACGTTTTCAAAACATGCACGTTTTACAAAATGTCATGCACGTTTTAATACAAAATGTCATGCACGTTTTAATACAAATGTCATGCACGTTTTAATACAAAATGTTATGCGCGTACAAAATGTTATGCACGTTTAATACAAAATGTCATGCACGTTTTAATACAAAATGTTATGCACGTTTTAATACAAAATGTCATGCACGTTTTAATACAAAATGTCATGCACGTTTTTGTACAAAATGTCAGGAACGTTTTGGTACAAAATGTCATGCACGTTTTAATACAAAATGTTATGTGCGTTTTAATACAAAATGTCATGCAAGTTTTAATACAAAATGTCATGCACGTTTTGGTACAAAATGTCATGCACGTTTTAATACAAAATGTCATGTACGTTTTAATACAAAATGTCATGCACGTTTCAATACAAAATGTCATGCACGTTTTAATACAAAATGTTATGCACGTTTTAATACAAAATGTCATGCACGTTTTAATGCAAAATGTCATGCACGTTTTAATACAAAATGTTATGCGCGTTTTGGTACAAAATGTCATGCACGTTTTAATACAAAATGTCATGCACGTTTTAATACAAAATTTGATGCACATTTTGGTACAAAATGTCATGCACGTTTTAATACAAAATGTCATGCACGTTTTCATACAAAATGTCATGCACGTTTTGGTACAAAATGTCATGAACGTTTTGGTACAAAATGTCATGCACGTTTTGGTACAAATGTCATGCACGTTTTACAAAATGTCATGCACGTTTTAATACAAAATGTCATGCACGTTTTAATACAAAATGTCATGCACGTTTTAATACAAAATGTCATGCACGTTTTAATACAAAATGTTATGCGCGTTTTACAAAATGTCATGCACGTTTTAATACAAAATGTCATGCACGTTTTAATACAAAATGTCATGCACGTTTTAATACAAAATGTCATGCACGTTTTAATACAAAATGTCATGCACGTTTTAATACAAAATATCATGCACGTTTTAATAGAAAATGTCATGCACGTTTTAATACAAAATGTTTGCGCATTTTAATACAAAATGTCATGCAAGTTTTAATACAAAATGTCATGCACGTTTTAATACAAAATGTCATGCACGTTTTTGTACAAGAAAGCAAGAACACTGGACTATCATCTCCTTCTAGAAATACATATGTCATGTTTTTATGTTTTAAGCGCTCTCTGAGCGATATTTTTGTCCGGAATGATGAAATGTAGAAAACACAAGTTATTGGGGCCTCAGAATCACTTGTATTCACTCCGCATGCGCTTGATACGACCAGACTTCAAGCAAAAATCATGCAGAGGCGAAAAACGTGAAAATGAAGGAGGTAAACAGAAGAGTGTTCAGTTTATATCTTAGTCAAAAAGCCAAATTCCATGCAATTTTTACTCATGCATACTGTCGAAATCGAGTTTTATTTGCGTGCATTAATGTCCCAAGGCATGTCCGACATCTCTTTACGATTTCGTTCTACAAAAACAGAACTTCGGTAAAATGAAAGGACAGGGAAGTCTAGCATAATACAATCATATACCAATACAAATAATTATATAGGCATTGAGTTTTAATCCGTCTTTCCCTTTCAAAACGAGCATTCCCTTTGGGCAACCCTGTCCGAAAAACGAATAGGCCAGCCTGGAAAGTTAGTTTCAGTCATAAAGTTCGAATTCATTTCTATATATCAAAACTATTCTAGTTTCGTCCACCCCGACTGTCCGTAAACAAAGTACAAACGTGTTTTTTCAAGTCACAAATGCAAAATACACATATACTAATAGAACAATACCTATTATTCGCTGCGAGCAAGCCTTTACGTTTCTCCTTTCCCATCTTTCGGCGCCGTAGTTCGTTCTGAAATCAAATAAGCAAGGAAAAACTAAATTAAAGTAACAGCTCACTTGCATTGGACATTTTCAATCGAAATATACAAGATAAAGCAGTAAAAATCGGCAAGAATATGACTCCATTCGCTCACGTCTTCCCACGCTATTCAAATCAACACAGCGATCAGTAAATTTGTTTGCAAAGCCAAAGATCAAGCCAAAAGATGTTCAAACCAACTATCACCATGTACCTTAGTAAGCAAGACTCTTCCAACTTTTCCTGAACTTCTTCGACTGATGCTTCCTTTCGAGACTGCAAACACTGAGTTTCGTCTAGATTCAAGCGCCTTTTATTACTTCAACGACAAAGAAAATTCCAACGGACAATTTTAGCATTGACAACAATAGATAATCAACTAACTCATGCCAGACTTGTCCGGAATGGATATAAATTAGCCAAATAAAATGTTTTGCATATTTCTATTGTCCGTTGTAAGTGATTAGCAAAATTCCGCTCCGTGAAGCGATTAATGGATATAACTCTTAGTTTGATTTAAAAGCCTTCTCTTTTCGCGTTAATCTTTTCAAATAAAACTACAGGGTGTCTCAAAAAAAACGCAACCATTTATTTTCTAAAATTCATATTGTTCATAAGCTCAATAGATTTTACGCCCCTGGGATTTTAAAATGGCTTCTAATCGTACAGTTCAACTGCTAATAGTCAAATCAGCTAAACTAATAATGGTGCAGCTAACAACCGAACGAGTTTTTATTGTCGTGCATGATAACTTGAGTGCTAACTGTCGACCTTGTCAAATAAATTGTAAATAACATTTTACTCGTTAAATAGTTTCAATTCAGCTCGTTGGTTTACGCACCCGACTTTGTTTACCGACGATTGTGCCGCTAGAATATGATTGCGTTTTTTTTATAAACCCTGTATAACAACTTTTTTCTCGGTACCTTCTTTAACGCTATCTTAACGTAAAAAATGATCATCATTGGCCATTGCAGGCAGAATCAGAGCTCGAAACTTTTCATAACCTTGTACGCAGAGTATTTCATATTGAAAACAAATAATACAACAATTATGTCAATAAAGCTGGAGATAAATGTAAGAGTAAAGACACACATATTACAGACACATTCCAGTTCGCCCAATGCAAGCACACTTTACCAAATTATGCTAAGAAACCGGCAAATAAAGACAGACAACACAAAATTGAAAAATACGACGATTGAAAAAAAATTATCCTAACTGCATCATAGTCATCATAGTATTTTATGTATATAAATATTACAAAGTGAAATAAATAAACGTATAGATTAAAAATGACTATCTACGAATTTGACTAGTGTTGGAAAACGTTATCTATAGTGACCATTAAGTGTTGGAGCAGTTCACCAGCAGTGCATGCTCATAGGTGCAATGAGAAAAGATTGAAGTTCAATAATATTGCGAGATCATTGTAAAAACATGCTCCAAAACTGTCGAACAGTGTTCTATTGTGGAAATTGATTTGCGAAGATATTATGTGAGGTTTTTTCAGTCTATCTCCTCCAAATTAGATTTAGGAAAAAATGAAGTTCTATTTTGGTGAGATCTCAAAAAAAATCCTAGGTGAAGTGATTTCATTCAAAAGTCGGTTGTTTATAAGCGTCTGATTTGCACCCACATTTCTGACAACTAAATTCAAATTCACGTTTTGTTATTTCAGCGCCACGTTTGCGAGTCAGACCTGTTTCATCCAGACTCAGCTCACACATATCAAGATCATCTGTGCCCGCGACCAGGACAACGTTCACTCCGTTCGGGTGTATCTCCAGCTGGCGGGCTATCCATTGCCCGTCAAAATGGGCGAACCAGTACCCGCGCTTCTTGAAGTCGTTGTCACGATACTCGTCACCGGGCTTCACAAAGGGAACGCGGAAATATCGCTGTGGTCGACGCGGGGGAAGTCTGGAAGTTGGCTTACTAACGCTTGCGTGACTTGCAGCTAAAACGAGAAATTAAACGTTTGAGAACTGATACAGAGCTATATCCAGTATGAAAAAAGTTAATTTAGTAAGAGATGATCCTTACTGGACCTCTAGGAAGAACAGTTTAGAACTGATAGAGCTATCCAGTATAAATAAAGTTAGTTTAGTTTAGGTTTCCTCCGGTAACACTGGATCAATAAGAGATGATCCTTACTGGAACTCTAGGAGGAACAGTTTAGAACTGATAGGGCTATCCAGTATAAATAAAGTTAGTTTAGTTTAGGTTTCCTCCTGTAGTAACAAGAGTTCAGAACTGATAAATGAACTTGTTAAAATATAAGCATGTAATGTTGATATTAACTATTTCCCAACCTTCTTCCACGACCTCTTGAGGTGCTCTTTGATCACCAGCACTTTGACCCGTCGACTTCGATGCCTTATTTTTATTTTTCCACTGATGATAAACCTTAAGGCGGCGATGGAACTCTTGTTTACAAGCTTCTAATAACTCGACATCTAGAAAAACAAAACAGAAGTCCATATTTTTATTCAAAACTAAACTTTCCACAGGAACCAAGTAATGACAACAACACATACCGCACGAGGTGTTGATGGTGTCTCTTAACTCAGCGTATTTCCATTTACTCAGGTCATATTTCTTATTCGGATCTTTCAAGGAAGCCGCTCTGTTGGAAAATAAGTTCATTTTTTAGTATCTTGTTTGTGATAGCTGATCAGAATAAAGTATGTTTAGGTTTTCTCCTGCATGTAGTAACGCTGGATCAATAAGAGATGATCCTTACTGGACCTCTAGGAAGAACAGTTTAGAACTGATAGAGCTACTCAGTATAAATAAAGTTAGTTTAGTTTAGGTTTCCTCCTGTAGTAACACTGGATCAATAAAAAGAGATGATCCTTACTGGACCTCAAGGAAGAACAGTTTAGAACTGATAGAGCTATACAATATATAAAATATTTACCTTATAATAGCTTTTTGTTCCTCCATGGGTTCTACATTCGAGTTGGATTCCTTAAATGAGAACAAATTAGTATAGGCCTAATTCTGTCTAACAGAAAATGAACATAAACTTCCACACAGTTGAACAGTTAAACGGAAGCATTTAGTAGTATTAATCGCCAAAGAAATTGAAAAAATATTGAGATATAATACCTTTGCCAAACGCAAGGCCAGTTCGTGATCTAATCTCTCTTGTTCAAGAGCAGCTTGTCTGAAATAATAAAATTTTACATTGAAAAAAATATCAGATTTAAAGCATTACGTATGAGTGTATAAAAAGGACTCGGGAATTTTTTTGGAAAACCTCGCAAAGATGTTTATGGTAGCAAAAATAAGTTCATACCGAGATTTTGCCTCTTCTTCCTCTTTCCTTAATTGTTCCTCGATTTCTTTCTAAAAAACCCAGAAAAGATTCACGGTAAAAATATTGCCAGAGGTGATCAAGTATGGTACGACATTAATACATAAAAAGTTTTGAAAATATAATTTTATTTATTTATCGTAATAATGCTCAAAACCTGTTTCGCTTTTTCAAGTTCCCTCCGTTTCATTTCTTCCTCTTCTGCCCTTCGCCTTTCGGCTTCCATTTCAGCTTTACTAAAACACACAAAAAAAATGTAAACATTTAAATATCGTACACAGCCAGCGCTCATATTTCAGCCAATCAGTGCTCGCAGGGTTTTCAAAAAGAAACCATTCTGCAGTATTTAATCCATCATATCTTTTGTTATTCTTTATGAAAATAGCCGAAATTTCGTGAACATGTTTAGTTATAAGAACTGCAATAAATGTGACATATACTTTAAGTGATATTAAGTTGTTTCAACCGAGAATTTGATTTTTGTTTAGTTTGACAAATAGTCAAATCTATTTCCGCCATTTTGGATCATCTGGTGTGAGTTTAGGAGGAAAAAGAATATGATATCGTTGATCATTTTAAACTTACATTCTTGCTTCTTCTTCAAGTTGTTTTCTTCTCCTTTCCTCCTCTTCTCGCCTTTTTCTTTCAGTTCCATCTGTTCTTTGATTTTTCTCAACTTCTCTTCTTCCTCCCTCTTCTCCCTCCCTTTTTGCTTCTGAAAATCTACGACTTGTTTGTCCACCTTCGCCACAAGATACGGTGGAGATTCTCGATCTGATCACGGCTCATTATCGTGTTCTAAAATGCAGCACCAAGAGATGATTAGATCGACAATGATACATAACAGACGGGCCTTCAACAACACTCCTTGATAAGTTCCTGAGGCAGCATTTCAACACGTCTACTAACCTAGATTTTCTGTATAGCAGCCGATATTTCCTTTTCGATATCAGAAATCTGTTTGGTCAGAACATTCTTGTCGGTTTTTAAACCTGAAACTACATTGAAACAACGAGGAAACCGTCAGTGGAGGTGTTGTAGAATCACCCCCAACCGTTACTACAGGAAGAAACCTAAACTAAACTAACTTTATTTATACTGGATATACTTCTATCAGTTCTAAACTGTTCTTCCTAGAGGTCCAGTAAGGATCATCTCTTATTGATCCAGTTTTAATACAGGAGGAAACCTAAACTAAACTAACTTTATTTGTACTGGATAGCTCTATCAGTTCTAAACTGTTCTTCCTAGTTCCAGTAAGGATCATCTCTTATTGATCCAGTGTTATTACAGGAGGAAACCTAAACTGAACCAACTTTATTTATACTGGATAGCTCTATCAGTTCTAAATTGTTCTTCCTAGAAGTCCAGTTTAATCATAATCATTCCTTTATCTGTGAAAAACAAAACACATGGTCTAATAAGTTTGTGGTTCATTAACTAATTATGAATATTTGAAATAGTTGGCCTTATAAGAGATTTCGGTGGAATAGTTTCATTGCCCTCGGTAGAATTTTGTAAAGAATTTCCTGCTTCAGGTTACTTCTTTCTCACTCGCTTCGGTCTGAGTATTTTTGAGAGACTTTCCTGCTTCAGGGATT
>NW_021164026.1:0-13391 GCF_004324835.1 Dendronephthya gigantea | reverse complement strand
ACAAGCAAACTTTCCCTGCTCAGTAGGCATAAAGTAAGGTTTTAGATTGTCGTGATGGACCATGAACTCTCGACCTGTTTCTGATCTAATCTTATAATTTACGCCTAGTCTTCCTAAAATAGTGTGAGGTCCAAGCTGTTTGGGACAGAATTTCCACTCCTTTGGCCGCCTAAGCCATACATGCTCAAGCCATACAAAATCTAGTTTCCTGCTGACCCAGCAAGTCCGACGAAGCGAGGAGTCCTCGGAAGGATCGCGAAAGTTTATGATCCTCTCGGGTTGATTTCGCCCATTATTCTGCAAGGAAAGTTCCTCTACCACGAGTGTTGTGACGCTAAGGTCCCCTGGGATGCCAAACTGGCCTCGTGAGTTAGAAGCTAGATGGACGGCGTGAGAGAAAGCCTACAGAGAACGTGACCGCCCAATTAAGGAGTCTAGCTAAGTTCCAGTAGCCAATTGAAGACAGGTCATTAGACCCTTACAAAATAACTATAGTTTTAAAGGCGAAACTATAGTTTTAATAACTGTGTAGTATTTGGAATAAACTATAGTGTCTGAAACTATAGTTGTTTAGTGAAAAACTACATAGGTTAAAAACTATAGGTTTGTTCGAAACTTAGTTTTTACATGGAAGCAAAAGGTATTCTTTAAAAAAAAATAATTTTGACGTTACCATATAACTGCTGCACAAAGCAGCTTTAATTTCACGAAGCTAACACAGTTCTAGTCATGCTGCCAATAATCAAACGATGTTTTAACGAAAAAGGGGATTACGTTTTATTTTACTTCGGTCTTTAGTACCAGGGGATTTTATTATTTAGTATATAATAAATGCAGAATATAAAAAAAGAACTACTGTTTTGAAATTTAGGCATTTACTATTAATTTAAAGGGCTAAAAATTTCTTACAATGATACCGTTTCTTAGTATATGTTCAAAAAATTCCTGTGCCATAATACTGTTATTCTTGTTGCTTTTTGAACGCCTGTTCCTCATTGTTCAGTTTAAACTTGATAGCTTTGACAATGTCCTCGTCAATAACAGGCCGCTGAAGTTCGGTGTATCTTACACTCTTGGCGTATTCTACACAAAACATAAAGAAAGGCTAAATTACTAAATCAGTAAATATGCCAACACTGCGTTTTTCCTTCAAATGCTGATTAGGTAAACAGAAATAGTCCGTCTTTGCAATACAAAGATTACGTATACACTCAAAACCAAAAACTTACTTATTAGGGAAGCTGTGTAGTTTGGATCAAGCTTTGGCTTTGTTTGCCCATTCTTCCCTTTCTGCCCTTTGTAACTGTGTGTCGCCATGTACTCTCTTGTGAGTGTTGCTCCCATCAGGTTTGCGATAAATGATCCTACTTTCTTCGTCTTTATTCGTTGAAGCACATTCTTTGAAATCGACAAGCCTGGTCCGAGAACAACCTGTTAGAAAATAAATCAATACAATAAATTAGTAAAAAAGGTGAAAAAAACAATGTAAAGTCATCCAATGAACAAAATGTTTTAAACCACGGTACTAATAATTCCATTTTCAAGACACACTCTACCTAAACCACTTTGCGTGTATTGAAATCAGAATGTAAAATTTTAAAATTCTCCCATTTACAGTGCATTTGAAAGACCTACCTTATCTGCCATAACATCAGCCAATCCAGACTGTTCGTCACTTCCACAAATTTTTGAGGAAGCATATGTGTCCTTCTCTAACTCCTGGACCTAGTTGTCATCATCACAGCCTTGTATTTCCTTACTTTTGTCTTTCAACAAGTTGTCTTCGCTAATTGCAATTACGGTTGGTTCCTCTGTAGCAAATTCTGAAAAACCACTCATCGATGTGGGAGAAGATCTGGTTGATGAGCTTGACACACATGAAATAGGAGACGATCTTCCATGATCCATGGTTGTCAAAGGAGACAATCTTGCGGAAGGCTCGTATGCTTGTACGCTCTGTTGTGAACCAAATTTTAGTGCTTGGTTTGAAAAGCCTTCCAAGGATGCCACATACTTCTTCAGTTTTCTCAAAGAAACTTTTAAATCTATAAGAAAATTAAAATGCATTAGCCAAAGACTAGGAAACATGAAATCAGAATAACAGTAAAATCATTGCCTTTTTGTGAGTGGCTAATGAATGGTGAGGAAAAGGCAAAATAAATGGCTTGCCCTAGCTTAATGCACCAGGATCATGGATTGTCCGCCGATCACCCGTCTTGTGGCACATTTTGATTAAAAGTTGGACAAATCTTTTTGAACAAGCTTACCATCACTACTTTCGATTTGTTCCCGAAGTCTTTCATTTTCACTTTTTAGGTGTTTGATTGTTGCCAGAAGCGTTCTATTTTCTCTTAAATGTTTGCAATCTTCATCACATACACTGTTGCCATCAAATAATTTAAGACTTTCCTAAATATTAAAATTATAAGCAATGAATACATATGTGTGCTGCCTGTGCACCAATTGGCATCTTTCCTAATTATCAACAAGCAAGAATGTAATGTGTTCTTACTAACTCATGTGTCTATCTACCATCTCAGGTAGTATAAGGAAGCTTTTATATTACTGCTATTTCAATGCTAAAAGCTTAAATAATGTTAACATTTAGCTTTCACATCGTCTTATATACAAGGTGATTTTACTCTTTCTGACAGAGGCTTCCTTTTGACCTGTAACTATACAAACCTTCCTGTATCTTTCCTTTATCATGTTAGCCAGATTGGTTGATCGCTTTGATTGCTCAGCATTTTTAGATGCTGCTTTCTGCCTCTTCGTTGCAGCTGGTTCTTGCTGAAGAAAAACAGGATCAGAAATAAATGTGGGGAATATAAACTATGCACATAACTTGCTCATTACTATTATTTTCGTATATGTGCTCAAAAAACACCTTGTTAGAGAAAATTTGGAATGAAAAAATTATCTCTGTAACTTTAAGACTTTTACCTGTCTTTCTGTGTCACTGTCGCTATCATTTATAACACTGTTTGCATTTCTTACACGCTTGCGGAAACCTTTGCCTGTTTTAACCGGAGAATCATCTTCTCTCATGTATTTGAGTAACCAGTCTTTGTCATCTATTGTTTAATTAAAATATAACAAATATGAACAAAGATTATGGCAGGGATGGACTTGGTGCTGATTTCTGAATATGTCGTATCTAAAAGTGGGAAGTAATATATGCTGTTATATAGACAAATATTAAATTACTTGAGACTTCACACACTCTGCTCTGAATTATTTGGGATCATTTAGATGATTAGGACTTCAATCACCATGATATGAATCATACTTCAAACATGATTATATTTCAAAACAGCCTGATCTGAATCATTTGGGATCATTTATATGATTAGGACTTGAATATATTAACTATAAAACCCATCTTACCCTAAATAAATTATCTTTATTTCAAGACATAAAACGTCAAAGGCGAACAATAATGACTCAAGGAATATATAAACTTAATTTCAAACCTGTATCTTTACAATCTCGGCAGGGAATTTTCTTTTGGTTGCTTTCTTGGATTTTGTATCTTTCCAAAGAACCAACATTTTTGTCCCGTTCTCGATTTCATTTTGTTTATGTTCCTGAGTAAAAACAATATCGGAATATGGAATGACATCCCAAGCATTCTCTTCGAAGAAATTAACCAAAGCGTAAGCCATTAAGTCGTTTAATTGCCGAGGTCTTTAAAACACTGTTGTCGGTAAATTCGAAATGGCCGCCAAGAGAGTTGGCATGTCATACTCAGGTGACATGTGGGCAAATTAAAATGCGAGCATGCCCATATTAGGGAATAATCGATATTCACGTCTCGTCTCGACGCGATAGTTTCCCAAAATATCCCAAAATATCCCAACTAATCCCAACATATTTCTTTTGGGATTTTCCTCCGATCTGCCGTTTTCCTTGAACTAATTACTGAAACTGTTAAAAGATAAAAGATTCTGAGAGTCTTGAAGATGGTCAAAGGTTAAACACGCTTATGTGTTGAGTACAAAGGTATGTAAATGTTAATGTATGCTAAATATTGGTAATCGAAATCTATATATAGATATATATGTATCGCAAATCACTTTTTCTTGACTACAGATTATGCAAATAAAAAAGTGCAGCTATAGTTTCTCTAGAATAACTATAGTTTTATTAGTAACCATTTGTTGTAAACTATAGGTCTTTAAAAAAACTATAGTTCAAATTTAGTTTCAATTATAACTATAGTTTCCAGCGGCTACTATTTGTTGAAAACTATAGTTTTTAAAACAACTATAGTTAAAGTATAGTTTGGAACAAAACTATAGTTTCGAAAAACTGTAGTTTCTGTATTTGGAAACTATAGTGTCACGAATAACTATAGTGTTTTCGTCTGAAACTATAGTTGTTCAGAAGAACTAAAGTTTTAAGGCAAAAAACTATAGTTATTTTGTCGAAACTATAGTTAGTTTTTGTAAGGGGATCAAGATCATTAGATCTGGTCGCACAAGAAAGACAGTATAGAACTTAGTGCTTTAGATTTTAACATATATTTCGAACAGTTGCGTTAAAATTAGAATTCAATCAAGTTAACATTTATTGGGACGGTGAACAATGAACGAGGCACAACTTTTATATTCTAATACTTTTTATATTATAATAGGGGGGGGGGGTGTTGGATTTTATGCGGAAATAGAATGATTATTATAATGCATGCAAACGTCATGGGTATAAATATTACTGCATGGGGATCAATAGTAAGTAAGAAAATTGGATAATTAAGGACAGATTGGAAGTGAGGGTTAAACACACAAATTCCCAACACAGCCTCCTACTGCCATGAATGACCGGTCTTGTTAAAAACAAATATTATAGGTAAATAAAAATATCTACAATCCCTCGCGAACATCTTCGTCTTATATATTATAATCTCTTATCTTCGCTTTTACCTGGGAGAGTGTCCATTTCCCAGCTGCCTTGACAGACAGCGCAGCCTTGGAACACTCTGGCTTGAGATGCACGTGACTAGGCTGACCTTTGACCGTGAAACTGTCCGTAGTTGAGAAACTTTCCCGAAGCTGAGACATGCTGACTTCGTCCCCGCGATGGGTTAATCCAGAACTGTCCTCGTCTAGTAGTTTCCAGACATCTTGTAACGACGCGCGGTCGTCTGATGAGAACGAAGGTTGCCATGGCGAGACGATTTCGTCACGAACAGTAGACGATTCCGGTAGGCCTGCTTTTTCTGCGAGTTCCGTGTTTGAAGAGTGTTTTTGAAGTTTTGGGCCGACGCGGAATTTTTTTTGCGAGGAGATAGCGAATGCTGATCATTATTCCTCGCTAGTGTTCTCTGTGCATACTGCATGCAGTTCTTTGCTTGTTAGTTCATATTGCAACTGTTCCAAACCCCGTAGTTGGGATCGGGATGTTTGCGCCACATTCTGCGGATCTTTGGACGATTGACGTGCCTCAATTGAAGGCGATTTTTTCCCTCCTAATATATAACGATAGAATAACATTCTAAAATCAAAACGGTGGCAGCGGTACACTAATCGATTTTACCACGAGATTACTTATTTCAGCATCTCTCATTATACCAAAGCCGCCACGCTGCGGAGAAACAAGAAATTTTCGTGTTCTCAATAATTGTAGTTTTTCTCAACTTCTATTATATAGGTTTAAACTTTTGTTCTTAACAATTTATCAAAAATGGTTTAAAGACGCTCTGCAAAACAATTTTATTTCATATTTCAATCAAAGGACGCATTAAACGAATGTTTAGTCCACCCGTTTTCGGTACATTTTCAAGTACAAGTTTAACTTATATCTTATCAATTAACTTGCATGTTTTCTTTCAACAGTTCCAATTGAAGTTTTTCGCCATATGCTTATAACCGACCGGCGTTTGCCCAGACGTTATTCCGCGGTGTTCTGGAGCCCGGTCACGTGTCACTACCCTACATGCGGTAGTGACGTAATCATCGCGGGATCTCTTTGCACATGCAGTTAGTCTTTTGCGAACAACAGAAGCTACGCATCATGATTATAGGAAAAATGTATTCAATTCATTCTTACAGTAATTTATTTCGACTAACGTATATATATTAATGCCATCTTAATAGATATTCCAAAATATCCCTTCAAATACCTTTATATTTCAACAATTCAGCTCTCAGCTTATTTCCCATTTTAATCAACTGTTTGCGTTCTTTTGTTACTCCATTTTTCCGTTGAGCAGCTTGACGTAGTTTGGTGTGTAATCCTTTAGATGACGATACTACTCCCTTCATACCAGGGACTTCTGAAAAAAAAGGAAAACGTTTAAAATTTAAATCCTGACAAAATCATTCAGAATTTTATGAAGTGAATTTAGGGTTTGTTATGTGTTGATGAGAAATGTTGATGAAAGGTTTTCCAGCCGCAATCAATTTACTGTTTTGGAAAAGGTCGTAACTTACAAATTGTGAACGGGTTTGAATGAAATATAACTCCATAGACAGGCGTCATAGCTATATCACGCTATTTTAGGTGGATCAGAACAGCAAGAGATATGCATTCTATATATGGTTAACAACTGACAGTGGTTGGGTTACATCACAATCTATACGTTTCAATTAATTCAGTAGATTTAGAATGTTCTACGGCAGTCGTGATTGTTAAGATTCTAAACACAAATAAAGATAGTATTTCAAAAGCGTCAGACAGTACACTCACCTTTCTCTCGAAGGTCTTGTATAAACTGACTTTCTGGATTGTACGTATTCACACTCTAAAAAAAGGTGTGTTCAAATAACACACCTTTTTTGTCCAGAATATAACACAGGTTAAGGTGTGTTTTCTTACACACGCAGGTGTGTCCCAAAACACACCTTAAGGTGTGTTTCTTGCTTGTCCAGAATTTGACACACCATAAGGTGTGTTTTGCAAAAGGTGTGCTTTAGTACACACTAAGGTGTGTTTTGAAACACACTGTGGTGTGTTTTCCTACACAACTTTGGTGTGTTTTCCTACACAACTTTGGTGTGTTCCAAGACACATACTGCTAGGTGGTGCAAGGTGTGTTTTGGAACACACTAAGGTGTGCTACCCAACACACAAGATCAAATTGCCTAGGGCAATTATCTAAATAGAATGAATAGTCAGAACAGTTTGTCCATAAACAGTGAAATATGTATTAAAAATAGAAAACATTATCATACAAGAAAACACTTACATATATTCACAACAAATATTTAAAAGTCATATGGAAAATTTGCCTTAATAATAATTTGCCTTAAATATATGGCATGCATATAATATAAGCATGAATGTCCAGGCATGTATAAATTGTTCTAATCAGAATTGTCCTTAATTCCTTGGTGCACCTTTGCCATAAATGAGGAAAATTTTGTTCCTCTGTAGTTGCCATCATTTGTTGGCAAAAGAATGTCTTGTAGGAAAAGCAAGCATCCTTCCATACTTTCAGGGTAGGAGACGTGATATGCATAGTAACAACAAAGCAGGTCGATCAAACCTTGGAGTATACCTTCACTCTCAATAAATGACTGGTCTTCACCTGCCACAAAAACTTGGTTGACCTCCTCAGGAGACCCAATCACAACCAAGCGAAACTCGACATTCTTGTCTTTGAACAAGGTTTCTGGTCTCATGGTGGATGCAGGCTGTAAAATAAAATTAAAACAGTTAATTACAATTCCAGCATTGAGAGTAAACCTAAAGATTAAGATCATTGATTTGCCACTCAGCTATCTACCAGAGTGTGCAAGGTGCAATTGACAAATACATACATCTTTGAATTTTAGAACACTTGTTGTTGTTCCTTTGTTCCTTTTTGTCTTTCTCTCAATTTACTCCACAGCCTCCACAACCTGTTCACTTCTCATTTCACATTCCTTATCCTTAATTTGTATGACAGCTTTCAATGCAGTCTCCAACTTCTTTTCAGCCTCTTTTTCCCAATTTTTCTGCCCAATGATTCTGCTAACTTCTTTTCTTACCTAATTAAGATAATCAAAGACATTTTGCAGGTGTTTGAAACAAGTTGCCATTGCTTCAATAGGGTTACCCATTGTTTTAATATTATACCCTAAAAACTACATGTGTATACATGACTGCACAAGACATCATGTGAAGATACTTACAACATTTGGATGACCAAGATATGGACATTCCTCCAAGACCTCTGTAGAAGATGTAGCTTGATTTTCGATAAATTTCCTCCGCTCATTAAATGTGTCGACAAAGAGTTTTGCAAATGTCTTAGGAGCCATTGCACCAGGTTTTGCTTTTTTCAAAAGCTCCATATTTCTTTTTTGAGCTTGCTCATCATCCTCTGCAGTCAGTTTTATTTTCTTTGATGCACTTTCATTTGCATGGCCATGGGGTTGTCCATGCATCGCTTTGTTAACTGTCCGCCGCCGAAGGTTTCTGAAGAATTGCGACAATTGTTTCTGGATTGATACCTATATATGTAGACAAAATATGATATTTGGGATTAGGATCATTGCCATGACAAGTATATTTTAAGTACATATACAGAATATTCCCTCTTGTGACACTTACCCAATAGCTTGCTTGATTGAAATCTCTCAACTCAGGGAATTTCTCGCACACTAAAATGGCAATCCTCTTGTAGTCACCTTGCTTTGGGTGGCTGGACAAACCATAATAAAAGGTCCCTACATCTGCAATCAGCTGTGTTCGCTCAGGGGCAACAGAGCCATTTTTTATTGCCATCTGCACTCGCACAGAGAAACTCTCAGGAAATGGGAGAGTGTTTGGTAGGGCTGTGGCATCTGAACTATTAGTAATAGGTTTGGGACTCTTGAGTGGTTTCTTCATTTGAACACCTGCTTTCACACTTTCAACACTGCTTTCACATGCCATGGTTGGCAAAGGTGGTTCCACTGGCAAAGGTGGTTCCACTGGCAAAGGTGGTTCAGTTGGCATTGGTGGTTCTAGCTCTGATGTGTGTGGTTCATCATCATGTGGCATCACAATTTGCTGAGGCATTTTTTCCTATTATTGACAAATAGTAAATACTTTCATGTAAAATATTGAGAAGTAGTCATTATTAGTGATGGGAATACAATTGATTATTTCAATTGCCCAATGTGACAGTGCCTTCTCTCGGCTTATAATTTTCAATTAGTACTGTTATATAAAAGCCTGTTAGGCAAACTAAAGGAATTAACGACAAATTAATATTCTTGTTAAATCAAAGTTTATATTTATATCCTGTTTAAACAAAGTAAACTTACGTTTTCTGTTGTCGCAGATAAAGTAAAGGCCAATTTTTGTTTTAGTTGAATTCGATAGCCAGATTTAGGTAAGACCGCTTTGAATTCGTCGATGTCTTGCATCAAAAAGTTCAATGTACCCCCATCAATAGCATTTTCTGAAACATTATAATCATAAACTGTTAGTAGATCGTATTCATTAAACTGTATAATAAAATAGAAAGCTTAACGCACACATAAAAACTTAAACGCTTTAGCATTTTGGCAATGGTTCAACCACATGAGGCATACCTTTCAGTTGATCGCAAATTTCTCTTGAGATGCCTTTTGATAACAAGTGAGCAATAAGGTCTTCAGTGAACATTGCTACTAAACACACAGCCATACTTGTGATGAAATTATATTTAAAAAACGGAGTAAATGTTGTGAGTAATCTTCTTGGAACGTCGAACGGGCAAGATATCAGTCAAATTTTTACAAGCAGGTCTAAATTTCCCGCATCACACCATAGGGAATTCCTATTGGCAGACTTACGGTCACGTGTTACTTTAAATAACATATATGGTATTCCCAGTGGTAACATTACCGTGAGAGAATAGAATGGCTCCCAGGCCTTTTGCAAATGCTCCAATTTTTCGGCGAATATCGATTGAAAACATACTGGGAAATAAACTAAGTATTAAAAGGCAGTAAGGCACAAGGCGAAATAATGTGTTTTTAGTATATACAAATGGCCGAGTCAACTGAATTTCGCTGCGATTACTGTAATTTTGTATGTTGCAGCGGACAAAGTAAGCTTTTTTTTATCACTTGGTTAGAATACACTCAAACGAGCCGAATTTCAAGATATTTTGTAACAGCTGTCCACGGTCGTTTACAAAGATAAACAGTCTCCAAAAACATTATTACAGACAGCATGAGGCTTTAACAGTGGAAGAAGACTTAAATGATGGGGAAAATGAGAACCATTTTCAGGAGATGTTTGACGAGGGAGAAGCACGAAGTCTAATGCAACGCCATGCTGCCAAATTCCTTTTATGTTCCAAAACAAGAGGTATGCTCACCCAGAGTGCCGTGGACTTGGTCAAAGATTCAGCGAAAAATCTACTAACTGAGTATTTGGACATAGTCAAAAAATCGCTTGTCGAAAAGATAAACAGTAATCCTGGTCAAGAATTGCAATTTGACCAAGATGTGGAAAAGTTATTTTCAGCAGAGAGTGTCTTCGACGGAGTTGATTCAGAATACCAACAAAGATCATATTTTAAGCGTCATTTCAATTTGGTGGTAAGTTACCAACCTACCAAACCTGAACCAGCTGCCAGCTTTGTCAGCTTGCTTTATATTTTTTTAACTGATTTGCAGGAACCAATAGAAGTTGAGATGGGAAAACAGTGGAGAAGTGATTTTCGACAAGGGAGAAAAATACTTAAACGTGTCACAGTTTTTGGTTATCAAGTTCCATTATTAAAGACTTTGGAGGTAAAAATATATTTTATATGAAAGACTAGCAAAAATTGATGTCACTATTCTGGTGCTAAATGCCATTACTTTGGCTTTTCAAGATTCAAATCACTGGATGCATCCATTTGTTGCAAATATTTTTTTCAAACATTTTTTTGATCATATATTTTAGGCACTTCTTCAAAACCCAGATGTTTTAAAGGAAGTTGAAAATCCACATTTTTCATGTGATGGTGTTCTTCGAGATGTAATGGATGGGGGTTTTTTCAAGAGTCATCCAGTATTCTCCCTCCACAGTGATGCCCTGCAGCTGTTGGGCTATTATGATGATCTAGAAATAGCCAATCCTTTAGGTTCAAAAGCAAAGATTCATAAAATTGGTGTGTGTCTTTATATTATGTCTATGAATCTATGAACAGCTTATTTCATAAGCATGTTAGCTGCCCAATCACATATAAAATTTGTTTTTAGGTGTCTTTTACTTTGTGCTGGGCAACCCTTACGAAAATATTCTATAGAATATTCTATTGAAATATTCTATAGAATATCCTATAGAATATTCTAAAAGATTTTGGCACTAATTCTATAGAATATTCTATAGGATATTCTATGGAACATTCAATAGAAGATTCTATAGAAGATGCTATAGAAGATGCTATAGAAGATTCTATAGAAGATCCTATAGAAGATTCTATAGAAGATGCTATAGAAGATGCTATAGAATGCTATAGGATATGCTACATACAGTAGCATATTCTACAGAACATGCAATTGCAATATTACACAATTAAGATGTGCTATTCACTCTTCTGTGCAATATTACCAATATATTATGTCTAGCCATGAGAAAACATCAATGATGAAAATGACTTCAAGAATAAAAAGATATATATTAGAAATATTGGCATATATGTATCAGTACAAGTATAAGTAGCTCAGTTCATTATTTTTCGCAGGACTTCTTTTTAGCATTTTCTTAGCATTACTTGTCACACGTACTTCAGATGCAGGACAACCATATCTTTTTGAAGTATACTCTACATTAAGGAATATCAGTGATTGAAAAATTATTTAAAAATGCAGGACTTGTCTTACCATGCTGTGAGTGATGAAATAGTATACAATATATATTTAGCTAACTGAAATAAGTTATCAGCTTACCACATATGCCATTGACTTTTTCCTTGTCAAGTTGTGGCTTGGCATCCTTCTCCTTTAATGCATTGGAGATCTTTCCTGTCATGGAGTGTGTGGACAGAACCTCCCGGCTCCACAATATACCCATAATATTGAGTACACAAAATCCTTTAAATTTAATTGCCTTTTCCTTTTAAAACCTTCTGTTGAGTCTTTGTTATTGAGACACTGGGACATAAGGGCACCTATAAATATAATTATACCATTTTGACCTTTGGTTTATAGTATGATGTTTGGACATAAGCAAATCTGCAAATTTAATAGTAAATGCAAAATTAAACACTTGAGACATTATATTCACTCTTAGAATGATATATTAAAAATTAAGTATTCTATATACAATATAAAGGGTATAGAGAATATTTGTTAATTGCCTGCACAAACATATAGGCTATAGCATATAACTACAAACACACTCACCACTTAATTCCAATACTTTAGCTTCACATGTTATTGTTGAAATTGTAGATGGGTCAATGGAACCTTTCAGAAATTTTCTGATGGCCTTGACACAATTTCTTTCTCACGATCCTAGTCTATAGTCATGTACCATTCACAAAATTATCCGAATCTTCTGATTCTTCTCACATAATCCAGCGCGTTTCACCAACCTTCTATACTCCTCATCGACAAATTCAAGTACTGCGTATTTCATGTTCAAATACGAAAGAAAAACTCGCTAAATTCTACCAGTATCAGTTATAAAACGTTGAACGAATGACAAAGACGCGCTCACAATTTGAAAATTATGCGTTATGCGTGTCAGTTACACAAGTCCCACATAACTTTGCGGCCTTGTTTCGGCAAAACGCCCGCCATCTAACCTGCGAACAGGCATATTATGAAACAGATATGTCTAAAATACTTGTGATTTGTCTTTACAAAACGAATGATTTTTGCGGAAAATTTTAACATTAAGATTTAAAAAGTATGTCGAGAGGACCTCACACAAAATACGAATATGATGCTATTCAACTTTTGTGTTTCTAGACAGATGAAAACACATTTCTCGACCAATATCAATCGTGTACTAAAATTGCTATATTTTAAATTGCCTTAATTATTACATAAAATCACATTCTGTATAACATTTTATAGATTATTGTGTACAGCATGTTCTATAGAATATATCATTCACAATAGAATATTCTATAGGATCTGTAAATTCTATAGAATATGGCAATGGAATATGCTATAGGATAAGAAGTCCTATAGAATATTCTATAGGATCTGTAAATTCTATAGAATATGGCAATGGAATATTCTATAGGATAAGAAGTCCTATAGAACATTCTATAGGATCTGTAAATTCTATAGAATATGGCAATGGAATATTCTATAGGATAAGAAGTCCTATAGAACATTCTATAGGATCTGTAAATTCTATAGAATATGGCAATGGAATATTCTATAGGATAAGAAGTCCTATAGAATATTCTATAGGATTTAGAATATGCTATAGCATATTCTATAGGATTCTATAGAACATTTTCGTAAGGGAATATAAGGCCAATGTTT